>NC_088780.1:70123624-70138624 GCF_958450345.1 Calliphora vicina
ACATACATACATACATACATACATACATACATACATACATACATACATACATACATACATACATACATACATACATACATACATACATACATACCTACATACATACATACATACATACATACATACATACATACCTACATACATACATACATACATACATACATACATACATACATACATACATACATACATACATACATACATACATACATACATACATACATACATACATACATACATACATACATACATACATACATACATACATACATACATACATACATACATACATACATACATACATACATACATACATACATACATACATACATACATACATACATACATACATACATACATACATACATACATACATACATACATACATACATACATACATACATACATACATACATACATACATACATACATACATACATACATACATACATACATACATACATACATACATACATACATACATACATACATACATACATACATACATACATACATACATACATACATACATACATACATACATACATACATACATACATACATACATACATACATACATACATACATACATACATACATACATACATACATACATACATACATACATACATACATACATACATACATACATACATACATACATACATACATACATACATACATACATACATACATACATACATACATACATACATACATACATACATACATACATACATACATACATACATACATACATACATACATACATACATACATACATACATACATACATACATACATACATACATACATACATACATACATACATACATACATACATACATACATACATACATACATACATACATACATACATACATACATACATACATACATACATACATACATACATACATACATACATACATACATACATACATACATACATACATACATACATACATACATACATACATACATACATACATACATACATACATACATACATACATACATACATACATACATACATACATACATACATACATACATACATACATACATACATACATACATACATACATACATACATACATACATACATACATACATACATACATACATACATACATACATACATACATACATACATACATACATACATACATACATACATACATACATACATACATACATACATACATACATACATACATACATACATACATACATACATACATACATACATACATACATACATACATACATACATACATACATACATACATACATACATACATACATACATACATACATACATACATACATACATACATACATACATACATACATACATACATACATACATACATACATACATACATACATACATACATACATACATACATACATACATACATACATACATACATACATACATACATACATACATACATACATACATACATACATACATACATACATACATACATACATACATACATACATACATACATACATACATACATACATACATACATACATACATACATACATACATACATACATACATACATACATACATACATACATACATACATACATACATACATACATACATACATACATACATACATACATACATACATACATACATACATACATACATACATACATACATACATACATACATACATACATACATACATACATACATACATACATACATACATACATACATACATACATACATACATACATACATACATACATACATACATACATACATACATACATACATACATACATACATACATACATACATACATACATACATACATACATACATACATACATACATACATACATACATACATACATACATACATACATACATACATACATACATACATACATACATACATACATACATACATACATACATACATACATACATACATACATACATACATACATACATACATACATACATACATACATACATACATACATACATACATACATACATACATACATACATACATACATACATACATACATACATACATACATACATACATACATACATACATACATACATACATACATACATACATACATACATACATACATACATACATACATACATACATACATACATACATACATACATACATACATACATACATACATACATACATACATACATACATACATACATACATACATACATACATACATACATACATACATACATACATACATACATACATACATACATACATACATACATACATACATACATACATACATACATACATACATACATACATACATACATACATACATACATACATACATACATACATACATACATACATACATACATACATACATACATACATACATACATACATACATACATACATACATACATACATACATACATACATACATACATACATACATACATACATACATACATACATACATACATACATACATACATACATACATACATACATACATACATACATACATACATACATACATACATACATACATACATACATACATACATACATACATACATACATACATACATACATACATACATACATACATACATACATACATACATACATACATACATACATACATACATACATACATACATACATACATACATACATACATACATACATACATACATACATACATACATACATACATACATACATACATACATACATACATACATACATACATACATACATACATACATACATACATACATACATACATACATACATACATACATACATACATACATACATACATACATACATACATACATACATACATACATACATACATACATACATACATACATACATACATACATACATACATACATACATACATACATACATACATACATACATACATACATACATACATACATACATACATACATACATACATACATACATACATACATACATACATACATACATACATACATACATACATACATACATACATACATACATACATACATACATACATACATACATACATACATACATACATACATACATACATACATACATACATACATACATACATACATACATACATACATACATACATACATACATACATACATACATACATACATACATACATACATACATACATACATACATACATACATACATACATACATACATACATACATACATACATACATACATACATACATACATACATACATACATACATACATACATACATACATACATACATACATACATACATACATACATACATACATACATACATACATACATACATACATACATACATACATACATACATACATACATACATACATACATACATACATACATACATACATACATACATACATACATACATACATACATACATACATACATACATACATACATACATACATACATACATACATACATACATACATACATACATACATACATACATACATACATACATACATACATACATACATACATACATACATACATACATACATACATACATACATACATACATACATACATACATACATACATACATACATACATACATACATACATACATACATACATACATACATACATACATACATACATACATACATACATACATACATACATACATACATACATACATACATACATACATACATACATACATACATACATACATACATACATACATACATACATACATACATACATACATACATACATACATACATACATACATACATACATACATACATACATACATACATACATACATACATACATACATACATACATACATACATACATACATACATACATACATACATACATACATACATACATACATACATACATACATACATACATACATACATACATACATACATACATACATACATACATACATACATACATACATACATACATACATACATACATACATACATACATACATACATACATACATACATACATACATACATACATACATACATACATACATACATACATACATACATACATACATACATACATACATACATACATACATACATACATACATACATACATACATACATACATACATACATACATACATACATACATACATACATACATACATACATACATACATACATACATACATACATACATACATACATACATACATACATACATACATACATACATACATACATACATACATACATACATACATACATACATACATACATACATACATACATACATACATACATACATACATACATACATACATACATACATACATACATACATACATACATACATACATACATACATACATACATACATACATACATACATACATACATACATACATACATACATACATACATACATACATACATACATACATACATACATACATACATACATACATACATACATACATACATACATACATACATACATACATACATACATACATACATACATACATACATACATACATACATACATACATACATACATACATACATACATACATACATACATACATACATACATACATACATACATACATACATACATACATACATACATACATACATACATACATACATACATACATACATACATACATACATACATACATACATACATACATACATACATACATACATACATACATACATACATACATACATACATACATACATACATACATACATACATACATACATACATACATACATACATACATACATACATACATACATACATACATACATACATACATACATACATACATACATACATACATACATACATACATACATACATACATACATACATACATACATACATACATACATACATACATACATACATACATACATACATACATACATACATACATACATACATACATACATACATACATACATACATACATACATACATACATACATACATACATACATACATACATACATACATACATACATACATACATACATACATACATACATACATACATACATACATACATACATACATACATACATACATACATACATACATACATACATACATACATACATACATACATACATACATACATACATACATACATACATACATACATACATACATACATACATACATACATACATACATACATACATACATACATACATACATACATACATACATACATACATACATACATACATACATACATACATACATACATACATACATACATACATACATACATACATACATACATACATACATACATACATACATACATACATACATACATACATACATACATACATACATACATACATACATACATACATACATACATACATACATACATACATACATACATACATACATACATACATACATACATACATACATACATACATACATACATACATACATACATACATACATACATACATACATACATACATACATACATACATACATACATACATACATACATACATACATACATACATACATACATACATACATACATACATACATACATACATACATACATACATACATACATACATACATACATACATACATACATACATACATACATACATACATACATACATACATACATACATACATACATACATACATACATACATACATACATACATACATACATACATACATACATACATACATACATACATACATACATACATACATACATACATACATACATACATACATACATACATACATACATACATACATACATACATACATACATACATACATACATACATACATACATACATACATACATACATACATACATACATACATACATACATACATACATACATACATACATACATACATACATACATACATACATACATACATACATACATACATACATACATACATACATACATACATACATACATACATACATACATACATACATACATACATACATACATACATACATACATACATACATACATACATACATACATACATACATACATACATACATACATACATACATACATACATACATACATACATACATACATACATACATACATACATACATACATACATACATACATACATACATACATACATACATACATACATACATACATACATACATACATACATACATACATACATACATACATACATACATACATACATACATACATACATACATACATACATACATACATACATACATACATACATACATACATACATACATACATACATACATACATACATACATACATACATACATACATACATACATACATACATACATACATACATACATACATACATACATACATACATACATACATACATACATACATACATACATACATACATACATACATACATACATACATACATACATACATACATACATACATACATACATACATACATACATACATACATACATACATACATACATACATACATACATACATACATACATACATACATACATACATACATACATACATACATACATACATACATACATACATACATACATACATACATACATACATACATACATACATACATACATACATACATACATACATACATACATACATACATACATACATACATACATACATACATACATACATACATACATACATACATACATACATACATACATACATACATACATACATACATACATACATACATACATACATACATACATACATACATACATACATACATACATACATACATACATACATACATACATACATACATACATACATACATACATACATACATACATACATACATACATACATACATACATACATACATACATACATACATACATACATACATACATACATACATACATACATACATACATACATACATACATACATACATACATACATACATACATACATACATACATACATACATACATACATACATACATACATACATACATACATACATACATACATACATACATACATACATACATACATACATACATACATACATACATACATACATACATACATACATACATACATACATACATACATACATACATACATACATACATACATACATACATACATACATACATACATACATACATACATACATACATACATACATACATACATACATACATACATACATACATACATACATACATACATACATACATACATACATACATACATACATACATACATACATACATACATACATACATACATACATACATACATACATACATACATACATACATACATACATACATACATACATACATACATACATACATACATACATACATACATACATACATACATACATACATACATTCTCCCGCCGTAAGGCATTAAGACCAAGCCCAGTACGGTCTTAATTATGGTATTTCTGGACATATATTTGGATTTGACACTCCCTTGGGCTGACAGCTGTGGTATTCTAGGACTTCAGTAGGCGGAAGTGAAATTCCACTGAAATGGCTCCTAGGTTAATGTCTCAGCTGCCTCCGTCTCTTTAAAACTTAGCGAGTCTTGGAGTACGTTCGATGTTTGTCACCATTGAGTTGGTGGTGTAGGTTCAGATGAATTTTCCTGATTAGCACGGATCTGGCTCTGGCATAGGACCCCATAAGGTTTCTATGTCAACCCTCGCATGGCCTCCCTGCATGCATAGATAACCATGGGATCTATACGTGACTACACTTCAAACGGAGATAGCGGCTTTGAGTTGAGACCCAATAAACACATGGCGAGTAACTACAGCAACCAAAAGCAAACAACTGCAAACAAGGATGAAAATCCATTTAAAAGAAGCTCTGTGATAGTAAGATCACCAGATGAAACTGTGTTGGAAGAATCACTAAACCAGGAAAGTATGAGTGATAATAATGTGGATACTATAAGAGATGCTATGAACACACCGGTGAATGCTCTTAAATCAAATAGAGTCTTAGAGGAGGTGAGACATCTTAATCACCTCAGACAATCTGAGGAGAAAGCGTTTATTGAATTAGGCAATAAACTAAGTGCGGCAAATGTTGTTCTTTCCAGTGCACGGAATGTACACAAGTCACTACGTGATAATATTAATTGTGCTCTTGCACTGTACCAGCAGTTAAGGGAATACAAGGAAGCGATAGGCATTAATCCAGTTGTTGTGAACGACACATGTAAGCAAATGGAGACTAAGGCCACTCAAGTAGACCCAACTTCACCGTCCCAAGAAAGAAAACGGAAGATCGCGAAAACACCCGCAACGGTCAAAGCTCTACAGACTCATGATGAAATAAATAACCCAGAGACCCCTGCTGCAAAAAATGATTGGCAAAAGGTGAGCCACCGAAAGACAAGGAAGAAGAAGCACAAACAAAATGATAAACTTCGTGAAATGCGAGACCAAGGAGAAGCTATAACTATTAAAGCTACTACAACTGAGTCATACGCTGATGTCATAAAGGAGATGAAGAGGAGAATCAACCCCACTGATATCGGGGTGGAGATACAGGGTATTAGAAGAACAAGAACTGGTGAACTACTTGTTAAACTGAAGAAAGGCGAAGGTCAAGCCGAGAAGCTCAAAAGTGCTATAGGTAACACCCTCGGTGAAAATGTCATGGTAAGAGCAGTTACCAAAAGTCATGTCGTAGATATCAGAGACATGGATGAGTCAACAGATGATGCCGACCTTATTAAGGCTCTGATGGAGGCGACAAAAGTTGAAGAGCCCACAACGTTCAAAATATTAAATATGAGAACATCGTTTGGAGGAACTAAACAGGCGATTATTCAACTCCCAGAGCATCTTGCTGCTCTTCTACTCCATGCGAGGAGGGTCAAGGTAGGATGGGTTATGTGTAGACTGAGGAGCAAGATCAAAGTAATGCACTGCTTCCGATGCCTGGAACAGGGCCACATTGCTAATCAGTGTAAAGGTTCAGATAGATCCAACCTATGCAGAAAGTGTTGTAACCCGGGACACAAGTCTAAGGAATGTAAAGAGGAAATGAGGTGTATACTTTGTCATGAAAATGGCTCAATAAACGTTCGACACTACATTGGCAGTACTGCTTGCGTAAACAACAGGAGAAGTAAAACAACCCAATGATCGTGAAATTCCTACAGATCAATCTCGGACGGGGTAGAGAAGCACAAGACCTAATGATACAAAAGGCGACAGAAGATAATACTGACATATTGTTGATAAGCGAACCATATAGGAACCCACCATCCCATGTTTGGTATGAGGACAAAAATCAACGTGCAGCCATCATGGTGAGAAACAGGAGCCTAATTGTGAGCGAAGTTGATGAAAGTAACGCTGGCTTTGTATATGCAACAATTGGGAAAATTAGAGTATATAGTTGCTACTATTCACCAAATATGGATTATAACGTGTTTGTAGAAGCTCTTAATATACTCGAGGATTCTATCAGATCCTCGAAATATAAAGTGGTCATTGGTGGTGATTTTAATAGTAAATCCCCAGAATGGTTCTCTAATACCCTAGATCATAGAGGTACTTCTGTGTGTGAGATGATTGCTAGTATAGGTCTAACTGTATTCAATATCGGAGACAAACTTACCTTTAGGAGAGGAGCTAGTGGTAGTATTATTGATATTACCTTTGGAACACCAAATTTTTGCAATGAGAAAATGAACTGGAAAGTGCTGGAAGATCTTACCTTAAGCGATCATCAGTATATCTCGTTTAATATAGATGACCATCCAAATATAGATCAGGTCCAGGTAAACCTTCCAAGATGGAATGTCAGAAAACGTAATGATGAGAAACTACTTAAATATATCACACGGGCTAAGGAAAGAAATTTAAGAAATCAAACCGAAATCACAAATGTAGAGAATGCAGCTGAAACCCTGACGAGAACACTCACAAGAGCTTGTAATGTTGCCATGCCAAAGATACAAGGATACAACAACAAACCACCCGTCTATTGGTGGAATAATGAAATACGTGAGCTGAGAGCGAAATGCCTCGCAGCACGTCGAGTGTCGACACGAAATCATGAAAATGAAATCTTAGCGTATGAGTACAAGAAGGCACGAAAAACTCTAAGAAAATCCATAAAAGATAGCAAGAGAAGATGTTGGACGGAACTATGTAATGAAATAGATTCGGACCCTTGGGGAAAACCATACCGAATTGCGATGAAAAAGTTGGGTGGAATTAAACCTATACCTGGTATTAAAGAACCAGAGTGGGCAAGAACAATAGTTGAAACATTATTCCCATATGATGAAGATGGGCTAACAAGTGCATCAAAGCTACATGTCGACGATTTCATCCCAATGAACGTAGATGAGGTTAAACATGCAGGCAATAAACTGAGTATTGGAAAGAGCCCAGGACCAGACGGTATACCAAACGAAGTCATAAAGCTGGTATGTGACATATGGCCGGAATCCTTAGTTAAAGTCTTCAACTTATGTCTAGAGACCGGGATTTTTCCCGCTAAATGGAAGATACAGAAATTAGTGTTATTACGAAAGGGAAATAAACCATTGAGCGAACCTAGTTCATATAGACCACTGTGCATGCTGGACTCACTAGGAAAGCTCTTGGAATGTGTACTATTAAAACGCCTAGAAGATTGTATAGATGACCTTGGAGGTTTGTCTCCTATGCAGCATGGTTTCCGTAAAGGGAAAAGTACAGTAGATGCCATTAGTGAAGTTTACAATAACGCGATACAAGCCAAAACAACAGGAGAATACTGCGCAATAATAACATTGGATGTGAAAAACGCATTCAACACAGTAAAGTGGAAAGTAGTGCTAGATGCATTCAAAAGCAAGGGAGTGGATAACTATCTCTACAACATAGTAGCAGACTATCTGGACAATAGAATTCTATTATACGAGACGGAAAATGGTATGCAGGAATACCAAATAACAGCCGGAGTACCTCAAGGATCCGTACTAGGACCATTCCTCTGGAATGTGATGTACGATAGTTTATTGAACTTGGAGTTACCAGAAGGAGCAAAACTAATAGGTTATGCGGATGACATTGCTCTCGTCATAAACCAACAAACTGCCGAATTGATTGAGATAGTTGCAAATGATAGCTTATGCCGTTGTAACAGATGGTTATGGAGAAACGGACTGCAGCTGGCAGTGCAAAAAACTGAGGCTATACTAGTGACAGATCGAAGAGTCTTTAAAACACCGCAGATTAGACTTCAAGCTAGTGAAATATCCTTAAAACGCAACTTATGCTATCTAGGAGTACAATTGGATGACAATCTCAGCTTCAAACAACACGTGCTGAACATTCGTAACAAGGCCATGCGAACAGCAACCTCACTTGCCAGAATAATGCCAAACTGTGGCGGCCCAAAACCGCAGATAAGAAAACTAATTAACAGCGTAGTACACTCCCAACTTCTATATGCTGCCCCAACATTTACCAGAGCATTGGAGTTAAAGTATAACATAAAGGAATTACAGAAACCACAGAGAGTTAGTGCTCTCCGCATCACATCAGCGTATCGTACAGTGTCCACAAGTGCGGCTTTAGTGCTTGCAGGTCTACCTCCCATAGATCTATTAATACTGGAAAGAGCGCAAATATATAACCAAACAAGACACATATATCGAGACAATACTAGTCCAGCAGATCGAACGAGAAAAATTTCAGAAATCAAGAAAGACGCCAGGGACAATATAATAAGCATATGGCAAGAACGTTGGAACCAAGAAGAGAATGGAAGATGGACATATAACCTGATTCCAAATATAAGAGTCTGGATCGAAAGAACACATGGAAACATGGGTTATTTCTTAACTCAAGTGATGACCAACCACGGCAGTTTTAATAAATATCTACACAGATTTAAACTGAAGGATATAAGCAGTTGTGACTCATGCGGAGCAACAGAGGAAGATGCAAAGCATATACTTTTTGAATGTCAAAAATGGCTGGAACAGAGGGAAACTTTGCAAAATAACCTAGGTGTGACTTTAACACCCGAAAATATTGTGAACATAATGTTACATTCCGCAAATGCATGGAAATTGTGTGAAGAATTTATAAATAGGATAATGAAGACGAGGTGCTCAGCAGTTCCGAACCTCCTTACAGATAATGTAAGGAGGACGTAGGAATGATACTGAAATTAAACTACCCGCCCTGATGAAATGCGGAAGTAGTCCCAGGGTAGAGTTGGTGGAGTTATCGTAGGGCCACTAGTTGATAGCGCGCTATCACTACGTCCAACAAAAAAAAAAAAAAAAAAAAACATACATACATACATACATACATACATACATACATACATACATACATACATACATACATACATACATACATACATACATACATACATACATACATACATACATACATACATACATACATACATACATACATACATACATACATACATACATACATACATACATACATACATACATACATACATACATACATACATACATACATACATACATACATACATACATACATACATACATACATACATACATACATACATACATACATACATACATACATACATACATACATACATACATACATACATACATACATACATACATACATACATACATACATACATACATACATACATACATACATACATACATACATACATACATACATACATACATACATACATACATACATACATACATACATACATACATACATACATACATACATACATACATACATACATACATACATACATACATACATACATACATACATACATACATACATACATACATACATACATACATACATACATACATACATACATACATACATACATACATACATACATACATACATACATACATACATACATACATACATACATACATACATACATACATACATACATACATACATACATACATACATACATACATACATACATACATACATACATACATACATACATACATACATACATACATACATACATACATACATACATACATACATACATACATACATACATACATACATACATACATACATACATACATACATACATACATACATACATACATACATACATACATACATACATACATACATACATACATACATACATACATACATACATACATACATACATACATACATACATACATACATACATACATACATACATACATACATACATACATACATACATACATACATACATACATACATACATACATACATACATACATACATACATACATACATACATACATACATACATACATACATACATACATACATACATACATACATACATACATACATACATACATACATACATACATACATACATACATACATACATACATACATACATACATACATACATACATACATACATACATAACATACATACATACATACATACATACATACATACATACATACATACATACATACATACATACATACATACATACATACATACATACATACATACATACATACATACATACATACATACATACATACATACATACATACATACATACATACATACATACATACATACATACATACATACATACATACATACATACATACATACATACATACATACATACATACATACATACATACATACATACATACATACATACATACATACATACATACATACATACATACATAAATACATACATACATACATACATACATACATACATACATACATACATACATACATACATACATACATACATACATACATACATACATACATACATACATACATACATACATACATACATACATACATACATACATACATACATACATACATACATACATACATACATACATACATACATACATACATACATACATACATACATACATACATACATACATACATATCATACATACAACATACATACATACATACATACATACATACATACATACATACATACATACATACATACATACATACATACATACATACATACATACATACATACATACATACATACATACATACATACATACATACATACATACATACATACATACATACATACATACATACATACATACATACATACATACATACATACATACATACATACATACATACATACATACATACATACATACATACATACATACATACATACATACATACATACATACATACATACATACATACATACATACATACATACATACATACATACATACATACATACATACATACATACATACATACATACATACATACATACATACATACATACATACATACATACATACATACATACATACATACATACATACATACATACATACATACATACATACATACATACATACATACATACATACATACATACATACATACATACATACATACATACATACATACATACATACATACATACATACATACATACATACATACATACATACATACATACATACATACATACATACATACATACATACATACATACATACATACATACATACATACATACATACATACATACATACATACATACATACATACATACATACATACATACATACATACATACATACATACATACATACATACATACATACATACATACATACATACATACATACATACATACATACATACATACATACATACATACATACATACATACATACATACATACATACATACATACATACATACATACATACATACATACATACATACATACATACATACATACATACATACATACATACATACATACATACATACATACATACATACATACATACATACATACATACATACATACATACATACATACATACATACATACATACATACATACATACATACATACATACA
>NC_088780.1:70448624-70641124 GCF_958450345.1 Calliphora vicina
TCCCATTTTGAAAAAATATGTCAACAAAGATTTTGATTTTGCAAAAAAAGTCAAAAATAGATTGTTTTGAGTTACAAAACATTTATTTTGATAGATATCGAACTCGCATCCCACTAAGCAACCAAATAGGTCTCCAAGGAAAATATCTAAGCTTTCTTTTATGAAAAAGGGCCTATTTTGAAAAAAAAAAATTTTTGATTTCGGAAAAAAATATTAAAAATTTTTTTATTTTTTTTTAAATATTTTTTTGCGAAAGATTGTAGAAATAGCTATCTAAACTATTTGGGACACATTTTGCTAAGAACAATAGGTAATAAGTTACATGGATAAGAAAAAACACCTGTTTGACCAAAATGTCAAAATTTGACCCCCTATAACTCAGAGAGTTCTCGACCGATCTTGTATCTGAATTACTATCCAATAGGTCTAACCTTGGTGCAAATTTAATCCCCTTCGGAAGACATCGATTTTAAAAATTGGTTCACTTGACATGAAATTCCCCATATATTTAACGCTAATGGACGCTAAAAAATATTTAAATAAGTAAAACAAATATTGAAGTGCAATTAAAATTCTTCATTTTCTTCCGTGCTGGTGTTTGTTTGTATTTTTCTCCAACTATAAAGAGCACAAGTGCAATAAGATAAACAGAGATTACTCTTTATGAGTTTCTTAAGTACAAATTGTAGTGAGCAGAGGCTTGGTTTAAACGGCGGAAATGCGTATGTGTCTGTGAATGTGGAAGAAAATTCTAAACACAGCTGGAAAACGATGCAATAAAGAGGCCTTCCTAAATGCCTTATCTTGCAGACACAAATAAATCTGGAACTTCTAAACCCTTACTCCGATTTGAATGAAATTTCACATGCGCAAAGAGTGTTGTCGAGATCAAGTACTGAATCTGGACCTCATGAGCTCACCAGGAGCTGGGCCAGGGGTCCCCAAATAGTACACCTCGGGTATGGTCAATTTTAAAAATGATCCTATTTCTTCGTTTGTATTCCGATTTCAAAAAAATTACATCTATACAATCTTCTCATCGAGCACTAGATAAACGTAGCTAATGTATATAACTTTTGACAATTAAAAAATTCATGGAATACTTTTTTGAAAAATATGACAAAAAATGCTTTTTGTTGAGTTTTTGCATAGATACAACTTTTTCAAATTGAAATACAGTTTTTATTTATGAATACTTTTTAATGAAATTTTACACTTATATAGACATTTTTATTGAAAATGGAAATATAAAAACAAATTTTAAAATTTGTAATCAGGAATCCCTCAATTCCCAAAAAAGTATTAAAAAATTTAAAAAATGGGATATTTTCGTTTTTTGGCTATAATAAACATACCAGGGGAGGGGTTATCGGAACCCTTTACAAAATAATTAAGTGCATATTGGGCCATCTAAAATGGGTTACTATATTTTGATATCGACTATGCGATTTGAGAATTTTTACCCTAAATTGAATTTTACATAAAAAATATGTGTTTTTTGAATGGACCTTGTCCCCTCAGTATCAAAAATCATACATTTTTTTTCATTTAAAATATTTGATGTAAAGTTAGATTTTCAAAAAATACAAACTCATTATACATCCTTTTAGAAATTTTTTAGATAACTTAAAAAGAATAAAAGTACTTTTAGCGAAAAATTTTAATTCTTTAAATTCAAATGCATGTAACTTTGGACTCAGTCATTATACATCCTTTTAGAAATTTTTTAGATAACTTAAAAAGAATAAAAGTACTTTTAGCGAAAAATTTTAATTCTTTAAATTCAAATGCATGTAACTTTGGACTCAGTCATGCCTTTTAAACAGTTCTTTCTTTGTTTGATATATACATCTGCTGTTAATCATATAAAAGAAAAATGGAGAAAATCGAGAAATATTTTGAACCGCGGTCATCAAAAAACTGGAGTAGGGTGGGCAAAAATTTTGAAAATTTAATTTTAAAATGCCAATATCTCCTAAGCTATAAGAGATAATTGATAGCTACGACGAGGTAGTGCTCGATGAGAATATCCTATATATGTAATTTTTTTGAAATCGGAATACAAACGAAGAAATAGGATCATTTATAAAATTGATCCTCTTTGCGCATGTGAAATTTTATTCAAATCGGAGTAAGGGTTTAGAAGTTACAGATTTATGTCCCTCTTTTTTTTCTCATACCACTGTGCGGCGTGTCATTGCGAGCCAAGGCCTTGCATACCCGCTGCTGTTAGAGGGCTGGGAGAATGCATATTAGAAGGCCTTCCGTTAAAGCCCTGTAGAATGTCTTCATATTAACATCTATTAAATTTCCTGAAAATTTAGGCATATTTGAAGGTCTGCTGAGGTAAGAAAATATTCCAAATAAATTCAGCATAAAACCTAAAGAATGGATTTTAGAATATTACGTGTTTACTTCACAGCATCAAATGTTTTAAAGACTAACAGCCATATGCATAAAAATTTACAAAAGGTTTATAAACCAATTATAGGAAAATTTTCGAAAAGTTTAATTCATAAACGATTAATAGCTTAAAATACCTTTGATAAACATTTGTGAAGTGTACAAATTTTAAAGTAGGTCCGACCCTACTTTAAGGAATTATTTTTACTTTTTATCTTAAAAAAGGGGATTTTAAAGATAAATTTGGAATAATTGACGATACTATTGCAATTGTTAAACACAATTTCCACTCCGCTGGCGAATAAGTTCCATTTTAATAGTATATGATTTTGTTCGATATTCCTCCGGCAGTGAACTTTATTGGTGAGTTTTATTGGTATTTTTAAATCATTATTGGTATTCTTAAACCCTTCGTGAGAAGGTGACAAATGTCACGTACGATGACAAATGTCATCGTACGTGACATTTGTATGCCTATAGAGTGGAATAGATTTTGCAAAAATAAGAGTATCTGAAAAATAATTTGGTCTTTATCTTCCATTCAGAGGGTACTATATTTTAAAATAATAAAAAGTTCTTTCGAAATATTGTTGTCCAGAATATTGAGCGAAATAAGGGTATATCGTACGTGACATAAAACGGAACTCATTTTGAGGTACATATAGAAATATGCGAAAATATTCGAATCGTCAGAGGCGTTATGTTTTCTTTTAATTTCTTACACTAAACGAAATATTTTTCCTTTACAATCCGTCATATTTAAACAAAAACAATCTTTGGATGATTTTATAATAAATAAAATTTAATATCGTACGTGACATACCGTACACGACAGATTTTTCTCTTATAATAAAACAACACATATTTTCTTTAAATATATGTATGCAAAAACTAAAAAAGTTAATGGAAAATATACATTCGGTTTCAATAAACAATTTAACAATAGCAAAAAAACAATCAGAGTCAAATTCATTTCATACTACATGCTAATTGGGAGCCTAGTTTTCGCCGCAATTTTAGCCTAAAACATACCTCAAAAAAATTAAATATAATCAGTTTAAACTATTATTTTTGTCTTTAAAATGTTGTAATATGATCTAAATACTTTCACATAGTAACATTTTATTATTTTCTTCTATTCAAATCATCTTGAAAAAAAGTAGGCTCCCAATTAGCTTGTAGTATGAAATGAATTTGACTCTGATTGTTATGTTGCTATTCTCAAATTGTTTATTGAAAAAGTATCTCTTTGAACGCTCTTCCAAACTTACGTCCATTGCGGAATAGAAAGCTTACGTCCAAACCATCCGGAATATACTCCATAGAGCTAATTTGAATGGTAGAATGGCTAGAAAATGCCTTTGCTTAGCAAAAGAAAAAAAGGACTACTTAAACTTCGCCAAACTACATAAATCAAAGGATTTTTCTTTTTGGAAAGATGTGCTGTTCACAGACGAGAGAAAATTTAACATATTTGGCTAAAATGGAAAACCATATTTATGGCGAAAGGCTAATGAGGAGCTCTTACCAAAACATGTTAAATCTACTGTAAAGTATGGTGGTGGATCGGTGATAGTTTAAGGGTCTTTCTTGGCAGCTGGTCCAGGTTCTCTTCATTTCATCGAAGGCATAATGGACCAAAAAATGTATTTAGAAATTTTAAAACTGAAATTGCCATTATCAAAGCCAAAACTGACTTTATCAAACACTTACTATTTCTACCAGGATAACGACCCTCAGAATAAAGCTAACAATGTCAGTTCGTGGTTATTGTACAATTGTCCTCATGTAATGGAGACACCTGCCCAGAGCCCTAACATCAACCCCATCGAGAATCTTTTGAGCTACCTCGATAATAAAGTGAGACAACACCAAATTTCCTCTAAATAAGAGTTGAGAAGAGTTCTTACTGAGGAATGGGAAAATATAGATCCCACCGTTTGCCGCAAACTAGTGGAAAGTCTAAGAGACCATTAATGCTTATTCAAGCAAAAGGATACCATACAAAGTAATGATTTTTATGGTATTGTTACCTTTATAGCATACCATGTTAAATGTATGAGTTTGGATTTTAGCGGATTTTTTGTTAATTCTTATTTACAGTGTTATTTAAATGGTTTTACTTTTATTTTACATATGAATTGAATAAAAAATTACATAAGCTACAACCCTCCCAAACACACTTTTTATCATACTTTGAGAGGTAAGCTGAAATTAAGAGATATATATAAAAAATTTCCTAGTGTACGAGTTTGGCTTTGAGCCACTGTATTTTTGCAAAATCCATTCCACTCTATAGGCGTACAAATGTCACGTACGATGATATGTCCATATGCAAAGTATTCAAATGATTCAAAAAAGTACAAAATCAGTGCATTAATTTGTTTTAAATAAGCTTTCGCTCGTGGTTTAAGAAATAAATTTCGTCTTATTTTGATCATAAATAAAAAATTTTGAAAATGTCGTTTTCTATATTATAATGCATGAAAAGCCGTCCTTAAAAGAATTCAAACATAGGCTGACTTCATAAACGCATTTTGCAAAGCAACACTACAATGCATAGTGTTCATAAACTCAATAAATTTTGTTTAGGCAATGTCGTATGTTCATTATTGCATGACAATACTTTTCAATGCGCAACATTTGTCAAATTTGAGTATTATTTTTATTTATGATTCTTTAATAATTTTTGTGAGTTATAGAATTATCTTGGAGGCAAGAATTAAATATTTTAGTAGAAATGGCGGATTTTTGGTAAGTTGAATTTTTATTTACATATGTAAATAATTTAAAAATTATCTATAATTTTTTTATATCTACACATAGTGAAAAAAAATGGAACCACGACAGAAAGAAGCTGCTTATAGAAGTGCGTTTAAGCCACGAGCCAGATTTCATTTCAAAGAAAAAGAAAAGAAACACCATTTTGTAACAAATAATGCGAGACATTAAGGATATTGACAGCACCTTTCCCTTTTCTAAAGATGAAACTATAAGATGTTTCACAAACATAATGGGAACATACAAACGCATAAAAAAACGAAATAACACATCAGGTGAATGTTCCACAAACTGGGAGTTTTACGAAATTTTGGACGAAGTGTTCGGCAGTCGCAGTAGCGTTCAAGTGCCTGGTGATATGATCGAATCTTCCCTTCAAATGTTAATAGAAGACTTAAGTGATGGCCCGTTGACGCCCGATAACCCTACGATGCTTAACGCAGATACTTCCGATACTTCTTCAAGAACTGTAACTAAACGAAAGAGATGCGATATTTTAGATTTTTTGGACAAGGAGTCTGAGGCAGATGCCAAAACAATGAAACAACTTTTGGACTTGGAGGCAGAAAAGCTAGCAGAGGAGAAAGAAAAATTAGATGAAATGAAAAAGATTCGGTCCTTATTCCAGAGAATTATAGAAAAATCTTAAATATTTGCTATTTTTTAACTTTTTACCTGATAATTTAAAAAATGTATTTATTGTTAATTTAAATATTTTAGTTTATTGTTATTCATTAAAACGTAAAAGAACAAATATTAGGCCGATAATAATGTTGCCAGTGCATCCCTCTTTGCTTTTGCCTCCCTTTGCCCTGATATAGTTGTTCCTTCGACTATTTGGGGTTCAATGTTTTCTTCTTCAACTATTTCATCGACGATGTTGCCTTCATTTTCAATACTTATGTTGTGAATAATCATACATGCCATTGTTATTAATTTTGGCATATATGGACGTTGAACTTCGATATATTTCAGTATTCTAAACTTCTTTTTTAACACGCCAAATGCCTGTTCCAAAACAACTCGAGTTGAACTCAGAATCATGTTGTATTTGGATTGTATTGGTGTTAAAAATCCGTTATCACGATATGGCACCATAAGGAACGTTTCTAATGGATAGCCTCCATCACCCAAAAAATGGTAATTGGAAGATATATTTATTTCCTTGTTTATTATAGCTTTCCTAATAGAACTTCTTTGCCATACTGATGCATCATGGCATGCACCTGGGCATCCGATAAAGACATCTATAAACCTCATACGACTGTCTACAATAGCCTGAACAAAATAATTGACATGAAAATACTCTCAGGTTAAAAAATAAATGCAATGATAGAATATGTTCCTTTTCGATTACGATAACTGATTTCATCTTAAATTGGTTGGGAAATCGGTATGTGTGTTCCGTCGATGTATCCCAAAACAAAGGGAAAAGGATTGTACCGCAGGTTTGAAAATTCATCATTTATTTTTTTTGTTCTGCTGCAGTGTTTGGAAATTTGATAACATCTCTTTTTAAGCGGCAGATAATTTTTATTATTTTAACAAACACCTTATATGCGAGAACAATTGCCACACCAAAACGATCTCTGAAAGAACAATTATTGCTGAGTTTCCAAATGGTTATTTGTAATGCTTTTTGCAATGGAATTCCAATACGTCCGATTGAACGTGAACTCCACCAGGGTTTTATCGTAATCTGCAATTTCTTAGAGTTTAAAGTATTTTTTTTTTTTATTTTTAGCATTTGTTAATAAATACCTGAAATGTACTTTTATTCATTCGAAAATGAGCATAAAACACGTCTTCCTGCATAGTTGCAATAGTTTTACAAAAATTTAAAGTTTTAGGAATTTTTCTTCTTGAATCGCGGGTGGTTAATAATGCACTACGCAGACGCTTTCTTTTATTTAAAATAGCTTTAATTATTGTGCTGCTTGCGTTGGTGTTATCAGCCAATTTAAAAGCGGCTTTCAAAATAACAACGAAAGATGGCTGAATATCCATTTGAATAAAATTTAAATTTAAAAATGTTTGAATTCAACACTACATTTATGCGTTCATAAATGTACTAAAATGTCATTGCATATTTTGATAAAGCAGTATTGCCATAAAGTATTGCTTTGCCTTGTAAACGATTTTCTTTGCAGTGTTGCTTTGCAAACTGCGTTTATGAAGTCAGCCATACTCATATAGGAAAGTGTGTATTTACTCAAAAGACTCAAGACACTCATATTGATTCGCTGCTTTTGTGAATGGTAAGAGTTTACAGAATATGCAAGCAAATAAATGCATTTTGTAACAAAACACTTACTGGGGTGAATCATGTGTATAGTGATAACTCAGTATTTGAATGGTATTCATGCACATCTCTGGTACGAACCCAATTGACCATGGAATGAGAGCAATACCTAAAAATGGTGAGCCCAAAAATAGTGCACAAATCCATGTGGGAGTTGCTAGATACAAAACTGTACTAAAACGAGGATGTAGTCCAAAATCCTCAAAAGTAGCTTCGACCTCAAAAGTACCTAAATATAGGGAAATTGATAGGCAAAATACCAACAAGAAGAAACGGCTGACCTTCCAATATTATCCAATCGTTTAAACCCCCTAATATTTATTTGAGAGAGAAAAATACGAATGCTCTAGTGAAGAATTTAACCCTCCGTAACTCGCAATCATTTTCAATTGAGACTAGTCGCAATGTATCAAATTGATATCAATAAAAAAAGGCGCGTTTGAAAATAATCTCTTAACTTTTTATTTCGAAAACATAAAAACAATATTAAATACAATGTATTTAAAACAGTAAGGAAATTCGGCTCATTCGCCAAAATATGGCCAAAAAATTAGTTTTTCTCGAAAATCGCAAAATTTAAATCGCAGGTACGGAAAAACTGTAGGAGGTATTGACATAATTTTTTCACATTTTTATTCCCTATTATGTTGACAATAAATTCCCAAGTGATGATCAAAAAATTCTGAAATTTGTTAAACAAAATTTTTAAAAATTTGAAATTGGAGTTTTAAAACTGCCGTTAAAAAAAATAATTTTTTTTGGTCATACCTGCGAATAGGTTAACGGTATCCTACGAAGACAAAAACTCATATACAAGTAAATATGGATATATTTTAAGTAAAAATGAGCTTTTATTTTAATATTTATCAAAATATGTTAATTTTGTTCCTACGTTTCTTGTTCTAGTGGCCTGAGACACGTTAATGGCCTGGCGATTTTTTAATAACTTTAACATTTTTTAACCAATTTTTGTGTTTTATGTCTTATTAGAACGACAATTACGTACACATTTCGATTCTTTTAAATTAAATTGCAAAAGTAATTATTTAATGGCAAAATTTTTACAAAAAATGAAAAAATTGCATTTTTCCCCTTGTAAATGCACCACAAAACTAAATCGCAAGTCGGCACGGGTCAACTATAGTTTTATATATGGGGGATTTCATGTCAAGTGAACCAACTTTTGAAATCGATGTCTTCCGATCGGGATGAAATTTGCACCAAGGTTAGCTCTATTGGATAGTAACTCAGACACAATTTTTCAACAACATCGGTCGAGAACTCTCTGAGTTATAGGGGGTAAAATTTTGACAATTTGGTCAAACAGGGGTTTTTTCTTATCCATGTAACTTATTACCTATTGTTCTTAGCAAAATGTGTTCCAAATAGTATAGATAGCTATTTCTTCGATCTTTCGAAAAAAAATATTTAAAAAAAAAAATAAAAAATTTTTAATATTTTTTTTCCGAAATCAAAAACTTTTTTGACTTTTTTTTAAAATACGCTATTTTTTTTTATTTTTTTTTTTTTCTTAAAATAAAGTTTAGATATTTTCCTTGAACACCTACTTGGTCGCTTAGTGGGATGCGAGTGGGATATCTATCAAAATAAATATTTTGTAACTCAAAACATAAAATTTTTGACTTTTTTTGCAAAATCAAAAACTTTGTTGACTTTTTTTTTTCAAAATGGACCCTTTTTTAATCTTTTTTTTTAGGTCAAACAAAAGCTTAGATATTATCCTTGAAGACCCTTTTGGTCGCTTAGTGGGATGCGAGTGGGATATCTATCAAAATAAATATTTTTTAACTCAAGACTTACAATTTTTGACTTTTTTTTTTGCAAATACGATTTTTTTTCCAAATGGGCCCTTTTTTTAAAATTTTTTTTGTAGTCAAAAGAAAGCTTAGGTCCATTCCTTTAAGATATTTTTAGTCCCTTAGTGGGATGCGAGTGGGATATCTATCAAAATAAATATTTTGTAACGCAAGACATACAATTTTTTAATTTTTTTTTGCAAAATCAAAATTTTTTTCCAATATGGGCCCTTTTTTAATTTTTTTTTTTGCTCAAAAGAAAGCCTAGGTCCATTCCTTTAAGATATTTTTAGTCCCTTAGTGGGATGCGAGTGGGATATCTATCAAAATGAATGTTTTAACACAAAAATTGTATGTCTTGAGTTACAAAACATTTATTTTGATATATATCCCACTCGCATCCCACTAAGCGATCAAAACCATCTTAAAGGAATAGGCCTAAGCTTTCTTTATAGCAAAAAAAAAAATTACAAAAAGGGCCCATTTTAAAAAAAAGTCAAAAAAGTTTTTGATTTTGCCAAAAAATCAAAAATTGTATATCTTGAGTTACAAAATATTTATTTTGATAGATATCCCACTCGTATCCCACTAAGGGACCTAAAATATCTTAAAGGAATGGACCTAAGCTTTCTTTTGACTAAAAAAAAAATTTTTAAAAAAGGGCCCATTTTGAAAAAAAATTCGAATTTGCAAAAAAAAAGTCAATAATTGAATGTCTTGAGTTACAACATTTTTATTTTAATAGATATCCTACTCACATCTTCCTAAGTGACAAAATAGGTCTTAAAGGAAAAGACCTAAGCTTTCTTTTGAGCAAAAAAAATTTTTAAAAAAAAGTCCCATATTGGAAAAAAATTTCGATTTTGCAAAAAAAAATTAAAAAATTGTATGTCTTGCGTTACAAAATATTTATTTTGATAGATATCCCACTCGCATCCCACTAAGGGACTAAAAATATCTTAAAGGAATGGACCTAGGCTTTCTTTTGAGCAAAAAAAAAAATTAAAAAAGGGCCCATATTGGAAAAAAATTTTGATTTTGCAAAAAAAAATTAAAAAATTGTATGTCTTGCGTTACAAAATATTTATTTTGATAGATATCCTACTCGCATCCCACTAAGGGACTAAAAATATCTTAAAGGAATGGACCTAAGCTTTCTTTTGACTACAAAAAAAATTTTTAAAAAAGGGCCCATTTGGACAAAAAATCGTATTTGCAAAAAAAAAAGTCAAAAATTGTAAGTCTTGAGTTAAAAAATATTTATTTTGATAGATATCCCACTCGCATCCCACTAAGCGACCAAAAGGGTCGTCATGGATAATATCTAAGCTTTTGTTTGACCTAAAAAAAAAGATTAAAAAAGGGTCCATTTTGAAAAAAAAAAGTCAACAAAGTTTTTGATTTTGCAAAAAAAGTCAAAAATTTTATGTTTTGAGTTACAAAATATTTATTTTGATAGATATCCCACTCGCATCCCACTAAGCGACCAAGTAGGTGTTCAAGGAAAATATCTAAACTTTATTTTAAGAAAAAAAAAAAAATAAAAAAAAAAAGCGTATTTTAAAAAAAAGTCAAAAAAGTTTTTGATTTCGGAAAAAAAATATTAAAAATTTTTTATTTTTTTTTTTAAATATTTTTTTTCGAAAGATCGAAGAAATAGCTATCTATACTATTTGGAACACATTTTGCTAAGAACAATAGGTAATAAGTTACATGGATAAGAAAAAACCCCTGTTTGACCAAATTGTCAAAATTTTACCCCCTATAACTCAGAGAGTTCTCGACCGATGTTGTTGAAAAATTGTGTCTGAGTTACTATCCAATAGAGCTAACCTTGGTGCAAATTTCATCCCGATCGGAAGACATCGATTTCAAAAGTTGGTTCACTTGACATGAAATCCCCCATATATAAAAAAAAAATTTTGGGACACTCTAGTGCAGGGGTATAGTATTATTGTACACGAAAGATTTGGTCGTGTACAATAATTTACTTACGCTCCTCATTTATATAAAAAAAGGTTTTGGAAGAACGTTTTTGTACCTTAAATCACAGCAAGGAGTCAGATTACATCGCCCTTATCTTATAAAAATATTAAATTTCAGTGGTCCTTTAACTGGATGGTTGTTTTTAAATAAAATTTGCCAAAGTTTTTTTTTATTAAAAGTTCGTAAATTCACTGGAAATATTCATTTTAACATAAAAGATCGAAAACACTCAAAATCACGAAAACAAATAAAAGTTCACTCTACCAAAATATTGGGTTTTGTAATATACAGGTGATAGTGCTGCCATACCATCAGTTTTTGGAAACACCGTTTTGTAAATCGTTTTCATTTAACAACAAAAACATGAGCAAACCCCATGAATTTTTCTTTACGCCAAAATTATCTAAAAGCGAAATAAATCAGCAAACACCTAAACGAAAAATAAATGAACTTTCCCCAGAACGCAAAATGAAGTTGGTAAAATGTCGACAAGTGAATGGCAAAGATTTTTGATCAAAAATTAAAAAAATATGCCTACAAAAAACGATATTCTTGAAGTTAAAGAAAGTATAATGGAGGTAAAATCAGAAGTTCGTAAATTAGCTGAATAAAATAAAGTGCTGGAAGATGAAATAAAAAATCTCAAAAAAGAAAGAGGAGAGGATCAAAAAAGAATGAGACAACTGGAAGAAGCCCTTGGAAGGAAGAAATTAATAATCAAAGGTCTGGAAGCCCAAAAATCTTGCTATAGTGCAGTTAAAATATGTTTAAAGAGGATCTCAAGCTATCAACTAAAGTGGAAATACAACAAACCAAAAAAATATTTGAAAGAAATAACAAGATGACGGTTATGGTTAAATTGAAGTCTGTTGAAATGGTAATGGAGGTTTTTAAGCACGTCAAAAATCTGAAAGGTAAACCTATATACATTGAACGCGATTTATGCTTTGAAAGACAAACCGATAAAAAAATAATGCTTCAGTTAAAACAATGTCTTTTAAAAGCTGACAAAAATAAAAAAGTAACTGTTAAGGACGATAAACTAGTGGTGGATGAAAAATGTTTTTTCTGGAATAAAAATAAAATACTGATGTCTGGGCAATTAGAAATGTTAATTTAAGTAGAAATGTTAATGTAGCTTTAAATAATACAAAAAAGGAACTAAATTTTAAAATCATGTCATATAATGTTCATGGGCTGGAAAATAAATATCTTCATCAAGATTTTTTTGATTTCATAAAACAAAACGAAATATTTATATTATTAGAAACACATGTGGAGGAAAAGAATATAAGTAAATATGAAAATACATTCAAACTTTATAAAACCATTTGGAAACCAGCCATACGAAATAATTTGGAAGAGCAATTGGTGGTTATGTTTGTGGTGTGCCAATCTAATTGAAATAAAATGTAATTCTATTGAAATCACAATAATGCCATTATACATTAGAGGTTCAAATTGGGTACAGGAATTCAGTGAAGTAGAACATTGTATGCAGGAAATAGATGTCCAAAATTTAATTATAATGGGCGACATTAATGTGAGATTAGGAGAACAACAACAAATACTGGATAAAAATATTGTGTCATTTCCTTCTAAAGGTAGGATCACATGATTGCCGCAATGCACCAATTATTGGTCTATTTTATACGTCAATCGTGTGATTTCACAACTTATTGGCTCATATGTCAAACCACAACAATATTGTGCTTATTTGGCCCAATCAAATGCAACCCTGGTACGGCAATCATGTGAACGCTTGATAGGCAACATGCACCAATAAAAAAGTTAAAAATACACCAATATTTATTGTGTTCTAGTGCGGCAATCAAAGAAGACAATTAGCGCCAATATTAATTTTTGTAAATGAAATATTGTTTTTGTGAGCCACTCTCTGACCCACATACATCTTTTAACATTTCTTTATTAATTTTTTTATATGATAATTAAGGCCGACGCAATTTTCTTTTTTTATTTAACAAATATTTTTTTCAAAAATAGATTGTTTTTACATTTATGTAAACAAAACAAAATTTAAAATCTAGCACAACAGCTGTTTCTCTGAGTTGCCGTAAACTAGAACAATCGTGTGACTCAAATGCGACAATTATTGCCACTAAATCGCTTTGCGCCAATTTACGACAATCAAATTTATATAAAATGAAGCAATCATGTGACTGCAGAGAATTTAATTGGGACAATTTCTTTATTGGGCCCCAATTCAGCACAATAAAAATTGTATTAAATTGGTTCATTGCGGCAATCGTGTGATCCTACCTTAACACTGAAATAAGAAAATCAAAAGATCGAATCCTAAATGCAAACCACAAAGTATACAGAGGTGTCACGAGACAGAAAATAATATAGTTATATATTTGTTTCATTTTTAGTAACTGCCCTTTTCATTTTGTTTTAGTCTTAATTTTCTGCCGCAATAATTCAATTTCTTTCCGATTTAGTTTGATACAATCATTTATTTTTGTAATATTTCACTTTTAATTGCCATTGTACATGTGCAGTTTTATTTTGCAAATGTAAAAAACAACAAAGAATTTTGTTTCATTTAAATTTACACGTAAACAATACACACATTTTTATAATTTACCATTTTAAACAATTTTTTACGAAAAAATTGTCTTTCAAATTTATTTGTTTGTTTTGTTCACATTTCTTTGTCTACCAAATTCGTGTTGTATATAGCGTTTTGATTTAACACATCACTGATATTGTAGTACAAAATATATTGCTATCTCTTTTTATGAGAACTGCCCTAACATCTGATTTGGCGTTTTTTAAACGTCAAATTTGACACTTCTGTATATTCTGTGATGCAAACGGCAGAAAGTTTCTAACTTTTTGTAATAACTACGGTCTACTGATTTTAAATGGTAGAACTTTGGGAGATGAGGATGGAGATTTTACTTTTGTAAGCAACATTGGGAACTCAGAAAATGATTTATGCGGAGTCTCAGTGGATGTACTATAACTTGTGAGGAGTTTTGAAGTTGGAAACCAAATCTGGTCAGATCAGCAACCAATAACACTTTTTTTGGAAACAAAAACCACTCAAAATATAAAAGCAAATCTGTTACCAAAACTAAAATGGAATCCGAGATATAAGGACATTTTTAACAGAAAATTCGATGAAAAACTTAGAGTCAGTTTTTGACTTCGTATTTAAATATGAATTATATTTAAGTTCTTTTTAAATACGAAAATGAGTTTCTCAGTGCCATTTAAATTCTATTTAAGTTTCATAAACTACCATATGTTTTTGACAGCTGACTTTTGTTGTTTGGTTTTTTTCACTCTATTGTAGTGAAAAAAAAACCAAACAACAGCGTCTTGCTAAAAACAACGTCTTGCTAAAACTACAATTCCGATGCGGGGCAATTGGAGCTTCTTTTGTGCATTTTCCTATCAATAATTTTATTTCTTATTCGGCAAAATGTATCAATTTTTGTTTTGGTTGAACAGCTGTTTTAAGCAAAACTATCGATAAATTTTTGATATTTAGTAGTGCTACCATACTTTTATCTTATTTAAATAAAACAAATTATGTAGCACTGAAAAACTCAAACTGTATTTAAATACAACTTAGTTTTAAGTAAAAATTAACTAAATACGTATTTAAATAATAAGTCAAAAACTGGGCATTAGTATTTTAGAAACACAAACATCCTCTATTAATTTGCAAGACCTAAATAAATTACTATTAGAGTCGTATAAAAAGCCGGATATCAATATAAATATATACCAAAACCTGCCAAAAATAAATGGTTTGACAACGAATGTAGAAAAGCGAGAGAATGAATTTATTGAAATTGTTCCGAAAATCTCAAAAGGGGAATGATAAGAGAAAATACACAGAAAAACAAAGTAGTTGTAAAGCCCTGTGCAAAAGAAAGAGATTTGAATACTATAAAGAAATTGAAATACAACTAAGCTTTGTTAACGACAGTAAAAAGTTTTGGTCTTTGGCAAGAGAAATAAGACAAGAAGAAAATAGTTTTGGTTGTCATGTCAATGTAGAAAAGTTTTATGAATATTTTAAATGTTTGCTAAACCCTACAGTCAATTCGATTGATATGTTTTACGAAGCCAATTATATAGAAGATGCGTTTTTGGACTCATCTGTAACCGTATTTGAAATAAAAAGGCAACTTGCAAAAGCTAAACCAAATAAAGCTCCTGGTGAAGACAGAATTTCCACGAATTCTTTAAAAATGCTAGTGACAATTTTTTAAAAGTCCTGTCGAAAGTATATACCCAAATATTAGAAGGCCAAACAAGTTATGACGTTTTTAAAAAAAGCATTATATTCCCAATACATAAAAAAGAAGATATGAACCAAGCGAGCAATTACAGAGGTATTTCTTTTATGAATGTTATCGCAAAAATAATACACGAAAGAATTTTTAAATGGTGTGAAGTTTATACAAAATTAAATGAATATCAAGCTGGCTTTCGAAAAAAATTATTCAACAATTGACAACATTTATAACCTTACAGCTATTTCTAACATAAAATTTGCAGAAAACAGAAAGGTATACGCTTTTTTGTGGATTTTAAAGCTGCTTTTGACCGTGTTCCTCGAAAATTATTGTAAAATACTTGAATAAAACAACAAGTATTTACTTTTTGAATGTCTGTAAAACAATGATTTTATTTATTAAAATTAAATTCTTAAGAGCTAAACATTAAAATCTAATAACTAAACTAGTACACATGCGTGTGTGTCTTATCATAAACTCTTATGCATAAACATAAACAACTGATTTTATTACCTACTTAAATCTTAGAAAAAATACATTAAATTCACTGATAGTACATAAAAGTAATAAAATAAAACCGAGTATTGTAAACAATCAATAAAACACTCGTTATTGATAAACCCTTATCATTATCGCATGTGTAAGAATTCTTCTTAAATTATTGATAACATTATTACTAGCCTAAGTAAATACAAAACTATGTTCAACTAAATTTGAACATTGTGCCGGGGCAAATTAAATATAACGTATACAGATCTATCTTTTTTAAATGGCCACTGGAGTGATGCCAGTTCAGTGATTTTAGCTTGATATTTTCCGCCTTAATCGCAGCAACATCCTTCAGCAGAGCATCCATCTCGAAAGTATAATTCCTTATGGTCACATTCAAGGGTTTAATTATCTCAACATCTCGAACATCTTTGAAAAGGTGGCTCTTAAATCCATAAACCTGTACAGAGTTTACTTCTTGTGGTGAAGTTAATGTAGTTCGTCCTATTCGTGCGGTACACCCAGATTCTAATGTAAGAATTCCTTGCATAGGCAATTCAGAGACTTCTAACTTTTGTTTCACTGTAAGAGCAATGATACTTATTGCTTGGCTTTAATGAAGCTAGTTCTCAGGACTGATCATTAGCGTCTTCCCAAGCCCAGTTGCTTCTGCATAGATATTCATCATCACCCTCATTCATACATTTGTTTAGCAACGGTTGTGAGGTAAGATGATAGACATCTGATTCGTAATTGTAAACTAAATACTGCTGTCGAATGCAATATAATGCAGCCAGTAATTCGACAGCATTATATTGAAAATATCAGAGGATTGTCTCTCCAGTAATGGAACCTTAACCTCAATGACAAGTCTCCCATCTATAAATATTCCTCTTGCTGTCATCAATGGATACACTGACTGAAGAAATACTTCACTAGTTTTTCCAGGGAGTCGCAATGAAGGTGATAACTGTTCCTTTATCTTGAACATTTCTTCTTGTAGCCTTTTAGGCCGAATTAAATTTGGATTAATTGGTTTATATCTATTAACAAACCAACAATTTGAATTTGAACTTTTTCTGCCTCATCAACCATCATTTCAAGCTGCTTCGTCATCATGAAGAAATTAATAGATTCTTTATACACAAAATAATCTGTGTTTAAAATTTTGCTGATTTCCGATCGTCTCATTAATATCTTCAAACTGAGTTCTTACTTCCTCAGTTGTTTTCTTTAATATATTAACTGTTGATTCTATCACTGATGTTTGTTTTTCGGCTAAATTTTTAATATTGTGCTCATTTTCTAGTACAATGCGCATATTTTCTTCCATCGTTCTTCTATCGTCTGCATCAATCATCCCAAAAAGCACATGGTAAAATGACCCAACAAATTCAAAGGGTGCTCTTCTTTTGCGATGCTTGCTTTGGTGTGCAAATAATTCATCATTATCCTTAATATTTGGAAGCCTCTCTTCCATTCTCTCAAGAACGACGCTGCACTGTTCTTCAAATTCACGTAACTTCCTGCAGACATTTTTACACCTCTCCAGAGTGTATCCTATCTGACTCACTGTTGTAAAATAGGAGTCCATATCGTAATAGGCAACTAAGTTCGATGATGATGTTATACGGTTCATGGTTCCTATTTTATCTAAATATAGAATAGTTCCATTACCGAGCTTCCTTATTCTTTTTTCTGTTTTATCTGATCAGTTTTTACAGAGTTGGCCAATATCATTAAAATTATTAGTGTTATTGAAATTATTTTTGAAATACTATTCGTTGTAGCTTCTAATGATCTGACACAGTGAAATGCTTGCGAAGTACTACGATCATCTATTTTATCTTCTTCATGTAATTCCAATGGACAAAGTTTGTGAATTGGACGCTTCAAAATCCCACCTTGTGTTTTCAGTGTTGCTACTCTAACTTTTCCATCTTTACCTTCATGGGTTTCCAATACTTTAGCTAAGGGCCATCTGGAAGGGGGAGCTGCTTCATTTTTTATTATTCCTACTTGATTTGCCACCAAATTCGGCATTTCATTGCGCCATTTGTATCTCTTTTGCAACGTCACTAAATATTCAGTCTTTCTTAATTTTATAATTTTCCATCTATCTAATGATCCTATATTTCGATCATTAATTTCTTCAGGAATATCTATCAGCGGTCTCCCAATAAGAAAATGGCCTGGAGATAATACATCGACTCATTCATGGCATTCTGAATATGCATATATCGGCCTGGAATTTAATACAGCTTCGATTTGTGACAATAATGTAGCCATCTCCTCATATGTCAACATACTATCCCCGATGACTCTTCTTAGATGATGTTTGACAAGATTTAACAACAGCCTCCCAAATTCCACCAAAATGGCGGCAGCAAGAATTTCACAAATAGAAGAAATTTTCTTTACAGCTTCTATAAATTCATTGTCCAGTTTTCGTGCTGCTCCAACAAAATTCGTACCATTATCTGAATACATACATGCCGCTTTGCCCCTCCTTGAAAAAAACCGTCTTAAAGCTGCAAGGAATGCATCAGAGGTCAGATCACTCACGGCTTCTAGATGAATAGCTTTCGTTGTCATGCAAACAATAACGGCTATGTATCCTTTAAAAGATTTCTGTCCTCTGCCTCGAGAACATTTCATCAGAATTGGTCCAGCATTTACGCCAGTATATTTGAATGGATGAGAAACAGTAACTCGACTTGATGGAAGGTTTCCCATTAATTGCACTCTGTTGATTTTTCCATATCGGATGCAACGAACGCATTTTTTTAACACTTTCTTTATTATAAGTGTCATTCCGATGATCCAATACTCACGGTGAATACTAGTTGATACTAGGCTGTTACCACCATGTAGTGTCGATGCGTGAACTTTTTTTACTATCAATTCAGCTAACCAGGATTTCTCCAGTATAATTGGATGCTTTTGATTATAATTTAATTCAGATTGTTGTATTCGGCCTCCAACTCGAAGAATTCCGTTTTCGTCGATGAATGGATGTAGGATGTTAAGTTTACTTTTTTGATCGACCTCTTTATTTTGCTTTAAATTTTGAATTTCTGTAAAAAAATTCTCATTTATTTTAGTTCGTCTGATGTCAACCAATCCGAATATCTTTGTTTTTTCAATTTACCTATGAATCGCTTCACATAAGCAATTACTCTTTCCAACTTCTGATATGAAGAAAATCTTTCGGAAAGTTTATATAGCAAAGATTCACATCTTTTTTGACATGTTGCCAAACTTATTGTCTGTAGGCCAGTTTGACTCAACAGTGTTAAGCCAAGAATGTCCATTCCACCATAAATTACTTATTTTTTCGGGAGTAGCTTCTCTAGAGGCGGCATCTGCTGGATTACTTTTAGTGTCAACATATCTCCGGATCGCTTTAGGCAATAAACGATTAATTTCTTCTTTGTTTTTAATAAATCGATCTTTGCTTTTATTGTTGGTGATCCAAGCTAATGTATTAGTAGAATCACTCCATGCATTTATTTCTGTTGTTCGATCAATTGATACTAAAATCCTATTTACAAGCTTCGCCAATAAGTGTGCTGCACAGATTTCCAATTTTGGTAGTGTTTTCCTATTCTTAATTGGATTCACTTTACTTTTTCCCGCTACTGAATTAAGTGTTGCGCCTATTTTAAAATACAGCACTGCTGCGTATGCCTTTTGAGATGCATCTGCAAACCCATGAATTGTGACCTTTGTAGATAATTTTGTGTTATACCAACGAGGAATAACTACTTTCTGTAAAATTGGTAAGCTTTCTAATATCGCCTTCCATTCTTTCTGCAGTTCGTCATCAAGTAGCTCATCCCACTCAGTTTTTATCAGCCACAGCTTTTGAATGAATAACTTGACTCGAGTTGTGAATGGTGAAAGCCAACCATGTGGATCAAATATCTTTGCTAGTGTTCATAATGCACGCCTTTTTGTAAATTTTTGAGCGTCATCCTTTTCAAGTGAGAACATAAATACGTCTTTAATTGGATGCCACTGCAAGCCCAACGTCTTAATTGTTTCATCACTATTTATAGGCATTACTTCCAAATTCCCTTCATTAGGAATAGTTTTTAGTATCTTTCTGTTGTTGGACATCCATTTACGTAGCGGTAAACCAAATTTACAAAGCTGTATAGAGACTTCCTTCTGAATATATTTGCATTCATCTTCAGTGTCAGCGCCAGTCATTAAATCGTCCATGTAGAAATCGTTGATAATTATATTTTTAATATTGTCGTCGGTACTGTTGGCACCAATATAAGCCAATGCTTTTTTTGCCAAATAAGGAGCTGATGATGTTCCATATGTTACTGTAGTTAATTTAAATTCGCATATAGGTTGATCTTTTGCCTCACGCCATAGTATATGTTGATAGTCCTGGTCTTCATCGCTAATCAGTATCTGACGATACATTTTTTCTACGTCTGCTGTAATCACATTCTTCCAAAATCTCCATTTTATTATTATATCGAAAATATCTTTTTGTAGTTTCGGGCCAACTTTCAAAACATAATTTAGGCTTCGTTTATTTGTAGTTTTGGCTAATGCGTCAAATACCACTCGTACTTTCGTAGTTATGCTGCCTTCCTTTATTACAGCCTGATGAGGGAGATAATACTTGCCCGAATTATTAATTGTTTTTATCATATGACCGCTTCTGTAGTATTCTTGCATAAACTCCACATATTTCTACCTTAAACCAGGGTTGTTTGTTAATCTTTTTTCAACATTTAAAAAGCGGGCCATAGCCTGCTTTCTGGATTCTCCAAAATCACGATCTTCTTCAAATGGAAGTTTAACTACTAGTCTATTTTCATTGGTTGTAGCCGTTGTAGCATCAAACAATTTAATACAGCTATCTTCGGCTGAGACATGATTTATTTCGGGTACCTCTTCCATTTCCCAAAATTTCTCCAGATTTTTGGTTACTGCCGCTGTTCTTCTTTTTGATTGATCAGGCTTTTCCAATACACCAGATAAAATCCAGCCTAGTTTAGTTTTTTGACCAACAATCGTGTCAACTTTCTTTGCGCCAGAGTATTCATCTAGTAGTACATGAATTAGATCACTACCAATCACGATATCGATTCTATCGGATTTATTAAAATTTGGATCAGCCAAGCAATAGTTATCCCATTTACTTACATCATATTTGAATGATGTTGATGGTTGCACACCCACTAGAGTTGATGGAAGTACTAGCGCTTCAACCTGGAACTTTTCATTGCTTATTATTCGTGGTCGTATTTCTAGATTCACTGTTGCTTTTGCTGTTCCACAGCTACAACAGTTCCACAGTATCCAATTAAGTCTGTTCTTGGGTCCTTTTTTTAGGGAGCTGCAGTAATTGCACAGCTTCTTCTGATATCGATGTATCTTGCGAGCCTTGATCAATTAGCGCTCGCAATGTAATTAATTCCCCGTGACAGCTTTTAACTCTTATTAAAGCTGTAGCTAATAATGATTTTCCTTTCTAGCAATATGTGAACTAAATGTTGCTTCAGGAATGTCGATGTGCAATAATATATGATGACTGCTCGAACATTTATTACACTTACTTGATGTCCTGTAATATTTTTTGTCCAATATATGATACAGGCATATATAACATGCTTTATTTCTGTTTGCCCAAGACCGTCTATCTACTCCATTTAGCTGCATAAACTTTCTGCAGTCGCCAATTTTATATCATTTGTTCTTGCAAAAAGTACAAATTGTTGGTTCTGTTGAATTTAGATGTCTGGAACTTGGCCTCTGGTGGCTTATAGCTGGATACGCTTTTCCTTTGAACGCTTCTTTAGCTTGTACCATCTGCTCCAGAAAATTTATTACATCTTCTAGGGTTTGAATTTTTTTAGTCTTTTTAACGCTGTATTCATACTGCTGTACGGCTTCGTTGTCGAACTTTCGAATCAGTATTCTTGCAATAAAAGGTTTAACATCATCAATATTCAAACCCATTTTCTTTAATCAACTTATAGTTGATTCAGTAGTATCCATTAGTAGCCTTATGTTTAATGGATTGTCGCTATTTAATTTTGGTTGATCCAACAGTGTGTCAACCAAATTATCAAATAGAACTCGTTCATTTTCAAACCGATTTTTCAGCATCTCCCATCTTCATCATAACTGCTTTCTGTGCAGTTAAAATGCGATACTAATTTTACAGCAGTGCCTTTTAGTAGGCTTTTAAGCCGCCGCATCTTCTCTGCTTTAGATATGTACACATTTGTACGTTTTAAAAAGGTCGTAAAATGATGACCATTCACTGATTCCACCTTCAAAATAAGGAAATTGTATTTCCTTCTCGTCTTGTCCCACGATTGAATTGAAACTCTTCTGCATGTTATCGAACCTGAATTCTACCTTTTTTGCCAAAATCTCTGGATAGTCAGAATCATTAATCATGTTTTCTTTCAAAAATGATTTAAACTCATACACATTTCTCCGAAATTGTTCTGTTTCATGAATATATTTGCAGCTTTCATAGGCTGGGCCGATATTTCCTTCAGAGATTCACTGGCGTTGATGAATGTGTCGTTTAGTGATCCATCGTTGCTTGCTGATTCTCTTCTTACTTCTTCCATTTTCCCCGCTCCTGCGATGCGATCTTCTGTTGATCCATCCCCTGAAGAATATACTTCACGAATCCTGACTACTATAGCTTCAATTTCTGTATAGTAGTCAATTTGGAAGTAGTTAATATCCTTTTTACCGGCAGCTACTAACATGAGATGATTTCTCTTGAACTACGCCAAATAGCTTTCAACCATACGTTTGGTTTCATCAACTTTATTTTGTCGCACCATTCCTGCTTCAAATTTTTTGTTACAGGTATCTATCGTGGCAGCCAATTCCTGTTGGCTTTTCAAAATTTTAGTTTGATTCATTTCTTGGTTCATTTTTATTTTATTTTTTTAAAAAACTTTATTTTATATTACAAAAAGTAAAATACTTGAATAAAACAACAAGTATTTACTTTTTGAATGTCTGTAAAACAATGATTTTATTTATTAAAATTAAATTCTTAAGAGCTAAGCATTAAAATCTAATGACTAAACTAGTACACATGCGTGTGTGTCTTATGCATAAACATAAACAACTGATTTTATTACCTACTTAAATCTTAGAAAAAAGTCATTAAATTCACTGATAGTACATAAAAGTAATAAAACAAAACCGAGTATTGTAAACAATCAATAAAACACTCGTTGTTTATAAACACTTATCATTATCGCATGTGTGAGAATTCTTCTTAAATTATTGATAACATTATTACTAGCCTAAGTAAATACAAAACTATGTTCAACTAAATTTGAACAAGTATTAATATACAAACTTCATCAAATAGGAATGTCCACAAAAATGGTAAATTGTATTGAACAAATCTACCAAAATACAAAATCTGCGGTTTGGAATGGCGAGGAACTATCCAACTACTTTGATACAAAAACAGGGGTAAAACAAGGATGTCTGTTATCACCACTTCTATTTGCTATATACTTAAACGATATGCATGACTCACTCAATGGAGGTTTAACAGTGGATGGCATAAATATTTGACTACTTATGTATGCTGATGATATAGTAATATTGGCCGATAGAGTTGAAGTCTTACAAAAAAAATGATAAAAAATGGAAGACCCAGTGCTAAAGAAATTTGGAAATTTAATGGAGAACCTGTGAAAATAGTAGCCCATTACAAATATTTGGGAATAGTTTTGACCCCAAAAATGTCATACTCCAAACATATAAATCTGAAAAACGATGCTGCCAAAGTTAGTATAAACTTAACTTGGAAAAATTTTGTTGGAAATAGAAAAATATCGTTAAAAGCTAAATGGAAATTCTTCTTGGCGGTGTGTAGATCGATACAAAGTTATGGGACGCAGATAAGGAGGTAACACTTGTTTTGACGAGATTGACAAATTGCAACGTTACTTCACGAAACGTATTCTAAAACTTCCAAATAATACACCCAACTATGTGATATCTTTAGAAACAGCACAACAATCTGGCCATATTTATACATACACTCTTCACCTGCAATATATTTCTAAAACGCTGCACAGTGTTATGAGAAAAAAAAAGATGGAAATAAATCTGTAACTTCTAAACCCTTAGTCCGATTTGAATGAAATTTTACATTCGCAAAGAGGAAGTGTAGTCGCAAAGAAAAGTAGACAAAATCCTCTATCCATTGATATATAACATGTCTACCTTTTGCTTTTTATGTGGCAAATAAATTAGAGAAAACTTAACAACTCGCTTAGAATTAACGTTGACAATTAAAAAATTCATGGAATACTTGTTTGAAAAATATGACAAAAAAATTCTTTTTATTGAGTTTTTGCATAGATAAAAATTTTTCAAATTGAAATTTTTTAATGAAATTTTTTAATGAAATTACACAGTTATGTAGATTTTTCTATTTATTTATTGGGCCATTTAAAATCGGTTAAAAGACCCATGCCTCGGGGATTTAGAGGGTTAACATATTATACAAAAATATTATCCGTAACATTTCACATAACTTTGCTGAACACATTTTATACCTAAAACTAGCTAAAACCCGGTGTGCTTCGCTACCCGTACCGTAAAGATTTACAATATATTTAGTCTATCTAAAATTAGTTTCTGTTCATGTGAAAAACATGGATTTTCTAGATTTAGTCCGCAAACTTGCAAAGACTGACGTTGAGCTTTATCAATTATCATAGCAAATACTATGCAAATAGGAAACTTTAATCGAATAAAATCAAATGGCATTTCCGAAGTTATAATTCCCAGTTATAAAGGTCGCTCCGATTAGATTGTTCATTAATTGCCTTACTGTAACTCGAGTGCCATTACAAATACGAAAACAATCATACAAACACACATTGACTTCTATATATAGATAAGGGTTTCAAATGTATAAACATTTTAACATTTACTTAATATTGTTGGTAGTCAGCGCATTTCTGTCCTAAATATTAATATTGATAGCTGCTATAGCTTTCCCTATATATAATTTGTCATCATAGCCATGGGAGGTGCCACGCCCACTATTGTTAATTTGCCCATTTTTGGCCTAAATAATTAATTCATACAAAGATTCAATGCTTTATATATCACAATTATACAAATAGATATGAATTTTAGTATTTAGTTTGTATGTATGGGAGGTGCCACGACATCTGTGACTACTGCTCCCATTTTTGCTTGAAATATTTATACAAACGGTGGAATTGCTCATGCAAACTTTGATGACTATAGCTATTATAGTTTCCAAAATATTTGATATTTAATACTAACTTTGTATGGGAGGTACCACGCCCACTTGAAAATTCAAAACAAAAAGTATCCTATTGTTCCTTCCAGATATAGAAAAACATACACTCAAAATTTCAAGCAAATCTGGTTAGCCGTTTAGCCGTCTATAGACGTCAAACCAACAAATATACATATATACATATTGTTACGAAATTTTACTTGAATTTAAATATAACGATTTTAAGGGCTGATTTAAAAGTAGCATAATGCTTTCAAATAACAGTGCTGTAATAGCAAACTGTAACATATCTGTGGGCATTATTAAATAAAAGCTTTTAGTTGATTTGATCGTAAGTTGGCAACGCTGTATTCGAATTCGAATATTCAGTTAAATAACATTGTAGAAAGTACACCACAGATGATCTAGAATATTCGAATTTTGCCGGTTAAAGAACAATCTGGAGTGCAGATGGCAGTGTTATAAATAGTGGCAGAGGTTGCAGTCGTGAGTCAGTTTATCAGAGACGCTATTTGAATAAACATCAACTGAGTGCCTTAAAGTGTGCTGTATTTTTCAAGTGAATTCGTATACATTATAAAGTGTCTGTATTTCTGAGAATTTACAAACGTGTATAAAAAAAAACATTGAGTGACTATTTAATTCTGTTGTTGTACATTTTAAATAAATAAAGAGTTGTTACAATTTTCAAACTACTAAACGGCTTTTATTTGCAATCAAAAGTATCCGGTTTATTTAAAGGAAATAAACTAACGTTTTGAAAAGGTTAAAACGTAACAATATAAACACACATTCACTTTTATATATATGGGGGATTTCATGTCAAGTGAACCAACTTTTGAAATCGATGTCTTCCGATCGGGATGAAATTTGCACCAAGGTTAGCTCTATTGGATAGTAACTCAGACACAATTTTTCAACAACATCGGTCGAGAACTCTCTGAGTTATAGGGGGTAAAATTTTGACAATTTGGTCAAACAGGGGTTTTTTCTTATCCATGTAACTTATTACCTATTGTTCTTAGCAAAATGTGTTCCAAATAGTATAGATAGCTATTTCTTCGATCTTTCGAAAAAAAATATTTAAAAAAAAAAATAAAAAATTTTTAATATTTTTTTTCCGAAATCAAAAACTTTTTTGACTTTTTTTTAAAATACGCTATTTTTTTTTATTTTTTTTTTTTTCTTAAAATAAAGTTTAGATATTTTCCTTGAACACCTACTTGGTCGCTTAGTGGGATGCGAGTGGGATATCTATCAAAATAAATATTTTGTAACTCAAAACATAAAATTTTTGACTTTTTTTGCAAAATCAAAAACTTTGTTGACTTTTTTTTTCAAAATGGACCCTTTTTTAATCTTTTTTTTTAGGTCAAACAAAAGCTTAGATATTATCCTTGAAGACCCTTTTGGTCGCTTAGTGGGATGCGAGTGGGATATCTATCAAAATAAATATTTTTTAACTCAAGACTTACAATTTTTGACTTTTTTTTTTGCAAATACGATTTTTTTCCAAATGGGCCCTTTTTTTAAAATTTTTTTTGTAGTCAAAAGAAAGCTTAGGTCCATTCCTTTAAGATATTTTTAGTCCCTTAGTGGGATGCGAGTAGGATATCTATCAAAATAAATATTTTGTAACGCAAGACATACAATTTTTTAATTTTTTTTTGCAAAATCAAAATTTTTTTCCAATATGGGCCCTTTTTTAATTTTTTTTTTTGCTCAAAAGAAAGCCTAGGTCCATTCCTTTAAGATATTTTTAGTCCCTTAGTGGGATGCGAGTGGGATATCTATCAAAATAAATGTTTTAACACAAAAATTGTATGTCTTGAGTTACAAAACATTTATTTTGATATATATCCCACTCGCATCCCACTAAGCGATCAAAACCATCTTAAAGGAATAGGCCTAAGCTTTCTTTATAGCAAAAAAAAAATTACAAAAAGGGCCCATTTTAAAAAAAAGTCAAAAAAGTTTTTGATTTTGCCAAAAAATCAAAAATTGTATATCTTGAGTTACAAAATATTTATTTTGATAGATATCCCACTCGTATCCCACTAAGGGACCTAAAATATCTTAAAGGAATGGACCTAAGCTTTCTTTTGACTAAAAAAAAATTTTTAAAAAAGGGCCCATTTTGAAAAAAAATTCGAATTTGCAAAAAAAAAGTCAATAATTGAATGTCTTGAGTTACAACATTTTTATTTGAATAGATATCCTACTCACATCTTCCTAAGTGACAAAATAGGTCTTAAAGGAAAAGACCTAAGCTTTCTTTTGAGCAAAAAAAATTTTTAAAAAAAAGTCCCATATTGGAAAAAAATTTCGATTTTGCAAAAAAAAATTAAAAAATTGTATGTCTTGCGTTACAAAATATTTATTTTGATAGATATCCCACTCGCATCCCACTAAGGGACTAAAAATATCTTAAAGGAATGGACCTAGGCTTTCTTTTGAGCAAAAAAAAAAAATTAAAAAAGGGCCCATATTGGAAAAAAATTTTGATTTTGCAAAAAAAAATTAAAAAATTGTATGTCTTGCGTTACAAAATATTTATTTTGATAGATATCCTACTCGCATCCCACTAAGGGACTAAAAATATCTTAAAGGAATGGACCTAAGCTTTCTTTTGACTACAAAAAAAATTTTAAAAAAAGGGCCCATTTGGAAAAAAAATCGTATTTGCAAAAAAAAAAGTCAAAAATTGTAAGTCTTGAGTTAAAAAATATTTATTTTGATAGATATCCCACTCGCATCCCACTAAGCGACCAAAAGGGTCTTCAAGGATAATATCTAAGCTTTTGTTTGACCTAAAAAAAAAGATTAAAAAAGGGTCCATTTTGAAAAAAAAAAGTCAACAAAGTTTTTGATTTTGCAAAAAAAGTCAAAAATTTTATGTTTTGAGTTACAAAATATTTATTTTGATAGATATCCCACTCGCATCCCACTAAGCGACCAAGTAGGTGTTCAAGGAAAATATCTAAACTTTATTTTAAGAAAAAAAAAAAATAAAAAAAAATAGCGTATTTTAAAAAAAAGTCAAAAAAGTTTTTGATTTCGGAAAAAAAATATTAAAAATTTTTTATTTTTTTTTTTAAATATTTTTTTTCGAAAGATCGAAGAAATAGCTATCTATACTATTTGGAACACATTTTGCTAAGAACAATAGGTAATAAGTTACATGGATAAGAAAAAACCCCTGTTTGACCAAATTGTCAAAATTTTACCCCCTATAACTCAGAGAGTTCTCGACCGATGTTGTTGAAAAATTGTGTCTGAGTTACTATCCAATAGAGCTAACCTTGGTGCAAATTTCATCCCGATCGGAAGACATCGATTTCAAAAGTTGGTTCACTTGACATGAAATCCCCCATATAGATAAAAGTTTCAAATGTATACAAATTTTAACATTTACTTAATATTGTTGGTAGTCCGCGCATTTCTGAACTAAATATTAATATTGATAGCTGCTATAGCTTTTCATATATATAATTTGTCATTATATCTATGGGAGGTGGCACGCCCACTATTGTAATTTGGCCCCTTTTTGGCCTAAATATGCAATTCATACAAAGTTTAAATGCTTTACATATCTAAATTATACAGATAGATATGAATTTTAGTATTTAGATTGTTTGGTAGGTGCCACGCCCACTATTTTAGTCCGCCCATTCTTGTCCTAAATATTAATATTTATGGTAGAATAACCGTACAAAATGTATGGATTCTATCTCGTATTGTATCTCATATATTAGATTTTTTAAATTATCATCATATGGGAGGTGCCATGCCCTCTGTGGCTACTACTCCCATTTTGGCCTCAAATATTTATACAAACGGTGGTATTGCTCATGCAAAATTTGAGGATAGCTATTATAGCTATTATAGTTTCCAAAATATTTGATGTTTAAAATTAACTTTGTATGGGAGGTACCACGCCCACTTGAAAATTCAAAACTAAAAGTATCCTATTGTTCCTTCCAGATACAGGAAAACATACATTCAAAATTTCAAGCAAATCTGGTGAGCCGTTTAGCCGTATATAGACGTCAAACCAACAAATATACATATAAACACACATTCACTTTTATATATATAGATAGATGTAAGGATCACATGGTTTCTTATGACGATTAACAATAAGAATGTGCCAGAGTTGGTAAACTGTAACCCCTTCTCAAATGAAATTCAGATGTAAACTTTCAAAACGCCGATACACGTGTCTTTTTTTTGTCTACTCTATCAAAATTTATTGGTCGGACCTCGTAATTTTTTTTGGTGTTGTATAGTGTAATTTTTGAAATTGACCAAAAATATACAACCCCTTTTAATTTGTTCAGGCCTTTCAAACTTTTTTTAATTTTGTTTCTATAGGTTTAAAACTAGTTCCTAATCACTTCACTTTTATATAAAAAGAACACGCAAAAAATCCGCAATAAGTACACTGTGCTAATGCAAAAAAAAAACTTTAAAGAAAAAAGCACAGGCTACTTCGACTCAAAAGTAAAAAAATTACATTTTTCGAATATTAAAATGACAAGAAAAAGCCTTTGAGTTTACAGCATTATAAATAATCATATACATATATACTGTTAAGAAAAATGTACCATAAAAATTAAAAAAAAAAAAAAATTTTTGGCCGGAATTTACCACCGTGCAGTGGCTCAAAGCCAAACTCGTACACTAGGAATTTTTGTATATATCTCTTATTTTCAGCTTACCTCTTAAAGTTAGATAAAAAGTGTGTTTGGGAGGGTTGTATCTTAGCCAAGCCAAACTCGTACATTTAACATGGTATGCTAAAAAAGTAACAATACCATAAAAATCATTACTTTGTATGGTATCCTATTGCTTGAATAAGCATTAATGGTCCCTTAAGCATTACTTTCCACTAGTTTGCGGCAAACGGTGGGATCAATATTTTCCCATCGCTCAGTAAGAACTCTTCTCAACTCCTATTTAGAAGAAATTTGGTGTTGTCTCACTTTATTATCGAGGGGTTGATGTCAGGGCTCTGGGCAGGTGTCTCCATTACATGAGGACAATTGTACAATAACCACGAACTGACATTGTAAGCTTTATTCTGAGGGTCGTTATCCTGGTAGAAATAGTAAGTGTTTGATAAAGTCAGTTTTGGCTTTGATAATGGCAATTTCAGTTTAAAAATTTCTAAATACATTTTTTGGTCCATTATGCCATTCTACCATTCAAATTCGCTCCATGGAGTATATTCCGGATGGTTTGAACGCAAGATTTCTTTTCCGCAATTTACATAAGTTTGGAAGAGCATGCAAAGGGATCCTTTTTACACGCTCTGACAATATTTCGCCCTTCAGTGTGCATTTTTGGTTTTATTTTTTTATTTGTTTTGAAGTCCTGTATCGTTTTAGAATGCATTGGATAGTAGAAGCACTCCTTCCCAGAATTTTGGGAATTTCAAGAAGAGATTTTCCATCCCCCGGAAGCTTTACAGCAAGCTTTCGGGTTTCTTCGGTTGTTTGTCCGTTATGTCTTCCATTTGGATATTTTTTGTATAAAACTTTATAATATAATGAAAATATTTGATGGTTTTTAATTTTAGCTCACTTTACATCCAAAGGCACAAATCAAAGATATTATTTTCTTAAATAAGGTTCGCTGTACGAGTTTGGCTTTTATGTTTTTTAATAGGATAGTAAACCCTCCATGCCATTTTTAAATAAGCTGCGTTTTAATATTAAAAAAATTAAAAGTTAGGTGTACGAGTTTGGCTTTGAACCACTGTATATTCTTATTGTACATTCCACAAATATCACTTTAAAAAAGTTGCCATTAACCCCCCCTCACTTTTGTTATAACCCCCCTCCAAATCACCAACAATTTTCAAAAAAAATTTAAATTTATATTCTCATAGCACTATCTACAAATAGCATTTCTTCATTGTTTGGCGTTTTCTTGGGGCTCCGCTATAAGTACATTTTGGGTAAACAATTGTGTCTGTCTTTGACATTCGCTATCGTTATAAAACTTGTCACATTAAGCTCTCATGCTTCGGTAAAAGTAGTTACAAAAAATGTTAGTATGTTTCTAGAAAATAGAAAATTATTGGCTTCGGTGCAAGTAGTTGCCAAAAATTTTAGTATGAAACCTGACCTTCCCACAAACCACATTTGTATCATTCCATGGACAAATGCAGGCAACGTAAGTTCTATACTACAGAAGACAAAAAACTTTCGTAACTTCACAAAGCGAAAGTTGAACATTTTAATATTTGCCCCAAAAATTGGAAATGGGCACTAGTGCGTTGTGCCATTTAACCGAGGTAATATAAACGAGCCTAAAATTCAGATAAATCATGAAAACAATTACCGTAAAGTAGTTACCGAATTTGACACTAATAAGAAAAGTTTCTACACACACCAATTGAAGAGTAGCAAGGGTCTCCAAATCGTAATGAAAGGTATTGACTCTTGTGTAGATCCTGAGGAAATAAGGGCTGCTTTGAAAAATAATGGGTATAAAACCACTGTTTTGAGTTGAACTAGAAACAGGTGACATTAAACTGAAGAAAAATGAACCACACCCAATTTATAATTTAAAGTATTTATTGCATCGTAAAATTACAGTAGAAGAGCCACATAAGAGATCGGGACCCATCCAGTGTTTAAATTGTCAAGAATATGGTCATACTAGGGCATATTGTAAACTACCATCCGTTTGTACGGTGGGTGGCGAATTTCATGATTCTACCCAATGCAATAAATCCAAGACCGACTCAAATGTAAAAAAATGCAGCAATTGTGACGGAAATCACACGGAAATCCATAGCTAAACAAACTTTAACACAGAAATCTATTATTTATACCGTGCTATCAACGAACCTAGTAGATATTCATTACCCCCAAATCTCACAACCCACAAATAATAAAGGTTCATACAATAGTATTCTAAGAACAAATCAAACAATGCTTGGAAATAAAAATAAGCCTAATACAGACCAACCTCCCCCTTCTAATTTTAGTCGACTTGAAGCTACAGTAGAGACCCTAGTAAAATCGATTAACAACTTCACCAACTCTATGAGCAACATGATGCAGGAAATGCAGTCTATGTTATTGCAAGCCATCTTAAATAAACCATGAACTGTTTGAAATTATGTTTCTGGAAGACACAAAAACGAACTTGAATATTTCTTAAGAAGTTAACAAATTGATGTAATGCTGGTTTCTTGAACTCATTTGACGTCATTTCAAATAAATGGATATATAATAGATTTTTTAAATCACTAGGGCCCCGTTTCCTGGCTGCTGGCGATTATAATGCTAAGCACACATTCTGGGGATCACGACTGATTACCCCTAAAGGTCGTGTTCTGTTTGATATAATTTCTAAAATGGGTTTGAATATGATTTCGAGCGGCCAAACTACTTACTGGCCTACAACAACAACACAAACAACAACAACCCCCTGAAGAAAACCGATGATCTCGGATCTTCTTCAGAAGACGACCTACTAGCCTCAAGTCAAGAGACTCTGGTCGCAATGTCAGGCAGCTTGGGTGACCGTCACTGCACTCTACTGCCCTCCAAAAACTTGACAAATGCACCTCTTCAATCGGATGCCAAGACTGGCGACCAATTGAAGAAGAAAAGAAAAAAGAGGAAGAGTCAGAAAGACATCCTCAAATCCCGTTACGCCAAGGCGATATTCATTCTTGACAAGATTGACAAGAATGCTGCCAGCGGTGCCCCCCATGAACGTGATGAAGAAGATCGCGCCAAATACCAGGCTGTGGTAGATGAGTACCAAAAGTTTTTGGATTCCGTACCCAGCACATCAAAGGCAGCAGCCGAAGAAACAGAGAGGTCCAAGCGCAATCACACTCAGACAGAGGGAGAGAAGTCGCCTAAACGGAGAAAGGTTGTCGAAAAAAAATCCACTCCGGGACCCACATCAACCACGACTACATCCGCCAGACGGCCCTTCAACGAGGTGGTTAAAGACCATCTTTTAATGGCTCTGGCGACTGAGAAAGACGGCACTTGTTCGCTAATAGGACTGGCACAGCACCTCGCTTTGACTCTGGTGAGATTCACCGGGGCTACGGGGTGATCAAATGCATGGACGAGTTCTCAAAGGACTTTCTTAGCAAGTGCATCGCAAAGATTAGTGGAGTGTCTGAAGCTACAGAACCCCGACATCCACATGGATGACTGGTCCATCATCCGCACTGAGCAAGGCGATGGCCACACATGCTTAATCCTCGCCATCACCGAATCCGGCTCTGTCGAGCTTGAGAAGGCGGGCTTTAAGCTGTTCTTCGGAGTGAGGGACGCCAAGGTAAAGGTGTTCCGGCCTACAGGTACCGGTAGCGGTGAAGCGGATGAGATTGAAGCTGCAAACTCTCTGCTCACAGAAATGAAGCTCTCCGAAAAAAGGTCGTTATCTGACCATAACTTTATTCTCTTCAATATTAGACTTCAGAACTCGACAGAGAAAATACAATTTAGGAACCCAAGAAGGACTGATTGGTTCAAATTTAATGGGATCCTTGAACATAAACTTAAGAATATGCCAGTTGTAGAAGATTCGATCACTGGTCTTGAAAAAATAGAGGAAAACTTTAGTCAAGGCTTTCGAAGTTTCCTGTTCCGTCACTAAGGCTAACAAAAGCTTCCCTCCATGGTGGAATTCTGAGCTATCTAAACTACGTAGGGAAACTCGTAAGGCCGTTAACATTAGCTACAATAGTATATCATGGCAACCATATCGTGATCAATTGAAAGCCTACAAGAAAGCTATAGTAGTCGCAAAAAGAAACTCATGGAGAAGCTTCTGTGAATCTATAGATAATACAAAAGACTCTGCAAGACTTAGTTGTAAGGATGTTGCTACGGATATTGAGAGGGAAGGTAGGACTCTATTCAATATCGATAGTTACATCATCTCCTATGACAGGATATCATGGGCGATTGACAGTTTCGCACCTGTCAAGTCACCCGGGCCGGATGGTATATAGCCAAAGATGCTACAAAGTGCAAAAATGCATATCATTCCCTGGCTTCATAGAATTTTTACGCTCTGTCTCTCCCTCAATCACGTTCCGGTTAACTGGAGGAGAGTTAAGGTCGTTTTTATTCCCAAAATTGGAAAAAGAAGTCATGAGAAGGCGAAGGACTTTCGTCCAATTAGTCTTTCATCTTTCCAGCTTAAAACGTTTTAAAGTCTCATTGACGCTCACATTAGGCATCGCAGGTGACATTGAACTGAAGAAAAATGAACCACACCCAATTTATAATTTAAAGTATTTATTGCATCGTAAAATTACAGTAGAAGAGCCACATAAGAGATCGGGACCCATCCAGTGTTTAAATTGTCAAGAATATGGTCATACTAGGGCATATTGTAAACTACCATCCGTTTGTATGGTGGGTGGCGAATTTCATGATTCTACCCAATGCAATAAATCCAAGACCGACTCAAATGTAAAAAAATGCAGCAATTGTGGCGGAAATCACACGGAAATCCATAGCTAAACAAACTTTAACACAGAAATCTATTATTTATACCGTGCTATCAACGAACCTAGTAGATATTCATTACCCCCAAATCTCACAACCCACAAATAATAAAGGTTCATACAATAGTATTCTAAGAACAAATCAAACAATACTTGGAAATAAAAATAAGCCTAATACAGACCAACCTCCCCCCTTCTAATTTTAGTCGACTTGAAGCTACAGTAGAGACCCTAGTAAAATCGATTAACAACTTCACCAACTCTATGAGCAACATGATGCAGGAAATGCAGTCTATGTTATTGCAAGCCATCTTAAATAAACCATGAACTGTTTGAAATTATGTTTCTGGAAGACACAAAAACGAACTTGAATATTTCTTAAGAAGTTAACAAATTGATGTAATGCTGGTTTCTTGAACTCATTTGACGTCATTTCAAATAAATGGATATATAATAGATTTTTTAAATCACTAGGGCCCCGTTTCCTGGCTGCTGGCGATTATAATGCGAAGCACACATTCTGGGGATCACGACTGATTACCCCTAAAGGTCGTGTTCTGTTTGATATAATTTCTAAAATGGGTTTGAATATGATTTCGAGCGGCCAAACTACTTACTGGCCTACAACAACAACACAAACAACAACAACCCCCTGAAGAAAACCGATGATCTCGGATCTTCTTCAGAAGACGACCTACTAGCCTCAAGTCAAGAGACTCTGGTCGCAATGTCAGGCAGCTTGGGTGACCGTCACAGCACTCTACTGCCCTCCAAAAACTTGACAAATGCACCTCTTCAATCGGATGCCAAGACTGGCGACCAATTGAAGAAGAAAAGAAAAAAGAGGAAGAGTCAGAAAGACATCCTCAAATCCCGTTACGCCAAGGCGATATTCATTCTTGACAAGATTGACAAGAATGCTGCCAGCGGTGCCCCCCATGAACGTGATGAAGAAGATCGCGCCAAATACCAGGCTGTGGTAGATGAGTACCAAAAGTTTTTGGATTCCGTACCCAGCACATCAAAGGCAGCAGCCGAAGAAACAGAGAGGTCCAAGCGCAATCACTCTCAGACAGAGGGAGAGAAGTCGCCTAAACGGAGAAAGGTTGTCGAAAAAAAATCCACTCCGGGACCCACATCAACCACGACTACATCCGCCAGACGGCCCTTCAACGAGGTGGTTAAAGACCATCTTTTAATGGCTCTGGCGACTGAGAAAGACGGCACTTGTTCGCTAATAGGACTGGCACAGCACCTCGCTTTGACTCTGGTGAGATTCACCGGGGCTACGGGGTGATCAAATGCATGGACGAGTTCTCAAAGGACTTTCTTAGCAAGTGCATCGCAAAGATTAGTGGAGTGTCTGAAGCTACAGAACCCCGACATCCACATGGATGACTGGTCCATCATCCGCACTGAGCAAGGCGATGGCCACACATGCTTAATCCTCGCCATCACCGAATCCGGCTCTGTCGAGCTTGAGAAGGCGGGCTTTAAGCTGTTCTTCGGAGTGAGGGACGCCAAGGTAAAGGTGTTCCGGCCTACAGGTACCGGTAGCGGTGAAGCGGATGAGATTGAAGCTGCAAACTCTCTGCTCACAGAAATGAAGCTCTCCGAACCCCCCCCCCAAAAAAACCAACAATGGCGCTTAAAATAGTGCAGATAAATCTGCAGCACTCGAAATGTGCTACAGATAACCTTCGGGTACTCTTAGCCGAAGAGGACCTGGACATTGGGCTGGTGCAAGAACCCTGGGCTTCTGACTTGGACGTGAAGGGGTTCCCGGCCTCAGCATATAATATCCTCTATGCAAGAAACAATGGTAGGCCAAGATCATGTATTATTGCCAAAAAAATCTATTAACATTTTTCTTTGTACGCATCTTAGTTCAGAAGACCTTACAGTAGCTAAGGTCGAGCTACCGTGCAACAGAAGCTTCACGATTGCCTCTAGCTACATGGCACATGAGAACACAGCTCCTCCAGTCGAAGTGAGTGCTCTACTGTCCTCTGCTGGGGCATCTGACGACATCATCCTGGGCTGTGATGCCAACGCCTGGCATTCAATCTGGGGTAGCAGCGAAATAAATGAAAGGGGTGAGTCTTTACTTAATTTCATTAATTCCAATAAACTAAGTATATGTAATTCTGGTAATACGCCAACATTCATGTTTCCAAGTTCGGACAACTATAATGGATGGGAGGAAGTATTAGATATTACACTCATCAATGATAGGTCTAAGGTATCAGTATATAGGTGGAGGGTATCCAAAAAAAGGTCGTTCTCTGACCATAACTGGATTCTCTTCAATATTAGACTTCAGAACTCGACAGAGAAAATACAATTTAGGAACCCAAGAAGGACTGACTGGTTCAAATTTAATGGGATCCTTGAACATAAACTTAAGAATATGCCAGTTGTAGAAGATTCGATCACTGGTCTTGAAAAAATAGAGGAAAACTTTAGTCAAGGCTTTCAAAGTTTCCTGTTCCGTCACTAAGGCTAAGAAAAGCTTCCCTCCATGGTGGAATTCTGACCTATCTAAACTACGTAGGGAAACTCGTAAGGCCGTTAACATTAGCTACAATAGTAAATCATGGCAACCATATCGTGATCAATTGAAAGCCTACAAGAAAGCTATAGTAGTCGCAAAAAGAAACTCATGGAGAAGCTTCTGTGAATCTATAGATAATACAAAAGACTCTGCAAGACTTAGTTGTAAGGATGTTGCTACGGATATTGAGAGGGAAGGTAGGACTCTATTCAATATCGATAGTTACATCATCTCCTATGACAGGATATCATGGGCGATTGACAGTTTCGCACCTGTCAAGTCACCCGGGCCGGATGGTATATAGCCAAAGATGCTACAAAGTGCAAAAAGGCATATCATTCCCTGGCTTCATAGAATTTTTACGCTCTGTCTCTCCCTCAATCACGTTCCGGTTAACTGGAGGAGAGTTAAGGTCGTTTTTATTCCCAAAATTGGAAAAAGAAGTCATGAGAAGGCGAAGGACTTTCGTCCAATTAGTCTTTCATCTTTCCAGCTTAAAACGTTTTAAAGACTCATTGACGCTCACATTAGGCATCGCCTAGAGGGTACGGCACGGCTCTCTAATAGTCAGCATGCCTACCTTAAGGGTCGCTCTACAGAGACAGCTCTGCACGAGGTCGTAAGAGTTGTAGAGATCTCTCTCGAATTTAAACAATATACAATGGCAGCCTTTCTGGATATAGAGGGTGCTTTCAATAATGTTACCACTCTTGCAATTCAGCAAGCTCTTACTGACCTAGACGTTGAAGAATATATCAATAACTGGTTAGTAAACATGATGAAATCAAGAATAGTTACAGCAAGTCTTGGTAAAAGCGTCAAGTCTAAGCAAGTTGGTAGAGGCACACCACAGGGTGGGGTGATCTCTCCACTACTGTGGCTTATCGTTATTAACTCGATTCTCATTGATCTAGACAGAAAAGAGATAAAAGTTGTCGCTTATGCGGACGATGTGGTGATACTCGTATCAGGTCTGTTTCCGGACGTGATCAGTGATATTATGTCTACTGCTTTAGGGTTGCTCGACAACTGGGCCACGGCAAGTGGTCTTGGGGTGAATCCAAGCAAAACGGAACTTGTACTTTTCACGACAAAGACCAAGATTCCAAGCTTCAAACTTCCATGGTTGAAAAACTGCGAAATCCCCATTTCAAATAATGCAAAATATATAGGTATTATACTGGACTCTAAATTGTCATGGAAGCTAAATACTCAACATAGGGTAAAAAAGGCTACGGTGGCCTGTTATACCTGTCGTAAGATGTTTGGTAGGAAATGGGGACTTAGTCCCAGCATAGTTAAATGGATGTATACGGCTATAGTACGTCCAATTCTTACTTACGGATCTCTTGTATGGTGGACTGCAACTAAAAGGAAGTATGTCGTAGATCAACTATACAAAGTCCAGAGATCAGCCTGCATTGGTATAACCGGCGCACTAAGAACTAGTCCTTCAGAGGCACTGAACACTATATTGCACCTTGTGCCAATAGACCTTCACATAATGGCCACCTCTGCTTATAGCGCAGCGAGGCTTCGAGCATCTGGCTGTTGGAGATCGAGAACATATGCCCACGCGGGGATTTTGAGCTAGTTGCCTTCGATCGTTATCCAACCATCTGACTATATTACTCCATACACAGATTTTAATAGGGTATTCAAGGTCTTAATCCCATCCAGGAGTGAGTGGGGTATGGGTAATCTCGTGTACAAATATGACACTAGGATATATATAGACGGTTCGAAAATGAGCTGTGGTGTTGGTTCTGGCGTCTTCTGTGACGAACCCGATATCGTCTTCCGAATGAGTGCAGTGTTTTCCAGGCGGAAATTTTTGCAATCATGGCAGCTTGCAATACACTACATGATCATAATACCCGCGGCAATATAGGTATTTTTGTCGACAGTCAGGCGGCACTTCTCTCACTGAATGCCTACACAAATTCATCTTCACTAGTTAGGCAATGTAAGAATTCTCTGTCAAGGCTAGGTCGTCTATCTGATATTACTTTGGTTTGGGTACCTGCACACAGGGACCACTGCGGTAATGAACAGGCAGACGAACTAGCCAGAATGGGATCTGCCTTAGATATCTCCAATGCGGTCTCAGTAGCAATTCCACTGGGGACTATTAAAGGTATCATCTTCAGACATTTTCTTACAAAGGCTGAGAATAGATGGCGTAATTTAGACACATGTAGGGTAGCCAAGTTGATGTGGCCATCTTTTAACGAAAAACGCACTATGCAACTGATAACCCGGAATAGAAGGGATATATCAAGGTTGATGGCAGTATTAACGGGACACTGGGCGTTAGGCAAGCACGCAAATCGCCTGGGACTCCCCTATAACGAGCATTGTCGTAGTTGTAAGGATAGGGAAAAAGAGGAAACGACTTTCCACCTTCTCTGCGAATGCCCAGCTCTGAGTGTCAAGAGACATAAATTCATGGGCAACTATACATCGACCAACCTTGGTGAGGTAGCCGGGTCTAAACTCAATGACCTACTAAGATATCTCACAGCTACAGATTGGGTCTAGCGAGCACTTTTTAGATACATTGCGATGTAAACGACAATACATCTGACGAGTGGTGTGGTCTCATCAAAACGGGGTCCCTTCGACTCTACTTGATTATTCGCACGTAGTGAACTACCACGTAAACCAACCAACCAACTGGCCTACTGATCCACGAATTTTTCGTGGATCATTTTTGATTTTAGCGTGACAAAAGATATCCCTAGAGAAATAATTTAAGTTGAACCCTCGCTGGAACTATCTTCAGATCTCTCACCCACTATTGTTACTTTATTGAGCCCCCGAGAAATTGATATCCCCGACGGGTAATTTAGCGATGGAAGGCACAATAATTAATTGGTTCAAATTTAAAAAATACCTTAGTACACATTGCTCGGAAAACATACCGCTAAGAACACGAGAAAACTTATATCACTCTTTTAAAAATTTCGATAAAAAATCTCAAACTGGCTACTCAACATGCTACCCAAACCCCCCAACAAATCAGATATAATAGAATTAATTTTGCAGATGTCGAACGGCACTTAAATGAAAAAAAAATAGTTCGAAGAGAGTGGCAATTGCACAGATCTCCCAACTCAAATCGAAGCTAAAAGATTGCACAAAAAGACTTAAAAACCTGGAAATTCGAAAAATGGAATCTTTGAATAAATATCTAGAAACTCTGGACGTAACCCGGATCGGATTACTCTCTATGGCGAGCTACAAAAATTTTTAAAAGACCTGTAATATATAATCCCCTTGAGAAATTGATTTAAACTCCAAGAAAGTATTGACAAAATTAGTAACAAGATGCTTATGTAGCTACCCGGATATCAATAAAAATAAGACTTTTTATTTTTAATGCTATATTTCGTCTTTAATATTATCCTCGAGAATGGAAGTTTCACTGGTTACCATTATACCTAAAGCTAGGTACTCTGTTCAAAATTTCGTGCCAAATGCTGTCAAACTACATATAAAATATTTGGAATGAAAGATATGCGAAATAATTTCGCAAAAGCAGTACTCTGTTTTTTATTGTGGAAAACATGTGAAATACATCTGGCAACCTTATTTTTCCACACGAAATAACATACGCAGCACTTCTTTAGCACGAAATTAAAACCAACAGCTAGTTGTCAAACAGCATGTAAAATTTTTCGCACGAAAAAACCATAATTTTTCGCAAATATGAACAGAGTACTAGTCTTAAGACGGGAAAAGATCACACAAAAGTAGAATCATACGTCAGTCTCTTACCTAATATATCAAAGCCATTTAAGGACAAACAATTGTATTCCGAATCATCAATTTGGATTTAGAAGACTACACAATACTATCGAACAAATCCATAGACTTGTAAATATTGTAAGAAAAACGTTTGAGAAAAAGAAATATTGTTCCGCACTCTTCATCGACATTTCTCAAGCGTTTGGTAAAGTATGTCATGATGGTTTAATATACAAATTGAGTCAACAAAGCTATTTAACTGGTCGAACATTTAAGGTTAAAGAAGGTGACTTTTTAAGCACTCAGCAACCCATTGAAGCTGGAGTCCCCCAAGGCAGTATCCTGGGACCCTTTTTATATTTGATATATTCGTGTGATATACCAACTAACAGTCTCAGCACTCATACATCAAGCGTTCATGAAAACCCTCAAGAAGCGTCTCGTTACTTACAAAATCACATATTTGAATTAAACAAGTAAAAAAGTATGGTCGGTCAAGCCCGACCACATAATACCCTACACTAAGTAAAAGAGAAAAAACATTTTTCTTTTAAAATTTCAATCATTTATATTTTTGAGTGATTTTCGGAAGTGGGCCTTATATGGGGGCTATGACCAATTATGGATCGATCACCACGAAATTAGGTCGTGTGATTTATGTCTATATGAAATTTTACTATGTTGAATTTTGTGAGTATACCAACATTTTTAAGCGATTTATGCACGTTAAAGTGATTCTCGGAAGCGAGTCTATATGGGAGCTATGACTAATTATGGACCGATCGTAACAAAATTTGGTGACATGAATTTTGTATATATAAGTTTTATTATTTGGAGCGCAATTTGTGGAGATACATTATAAATTAAACATTTATGACCGATAAAGTCCAATTTCGGAAGGACATTTGTATGGTGACTAGGTGAAATAATGGACCAGTTTCAATAGGCTTGGTCCTTGGGCCGAAAAAATAATATGTACCAAATTTGATCAAAATATCTTCAAAATTGCGATCTGTACTCTGCGCACAAGGTTTACATGGACCAGCCAACCAGCCAGCCAACCAGCCAAACAGACGGACATCGTTTAATCGACTCTAAGTCGATCGGTATACTTTAAGGTGGGTCTCCCCACTATGGTGGTGTAGGGTATAATTAAACATTTATGACCGATAAAGTCCAATTTCAGAAGGACATTTGGGGGCAAAACAAGAATGATCACAATTGCCCCCTGGTATATAAAAAACGCGAATATACAAAAAGATCTAAGCAAAAAAAGATCTAAAAAAATATTAAAAAAACTTGAAATTCACCCAAACCTATTGGCCCGCAACATATTAGATAACGATAAAAGATTTGAACCACTTATTGTTAGTTAATTAAATAATGAAGATACAATAAATAAAAAAAAATCCATTATAAAATTGGAGTCCTTTTGGACAAGGACGAATCTCTTTATTCTCTTGCAGTTTTACGTAAGCCTGAAATAAGAAATATGTGAAAGTATAAAAAAAAAATTCGGTTAATCGACACAAATTAATCGGTTTATTTGTTATTTGAAAAATCGCAAATTTTAAATTATTCGAACAGTTAACCGACCAAAATTAATTGGTTAACCGATTAAAGGTTAATCGATTGGATACCCTAGTATTTACAGTAACGTGTGAAATGATATTTTTCTCTGGGGTGTGTTAAATATAGCTGGAGTTAAAATTTTCACAAAAATATAACCCATAACCGAAAATTTTTAATAATACTATTATATACAGTGAGCCTCAAAAGTGAGTAAACACCAAAAATTATTTGATTTTCTTTAAGTTAATGAAAATCCTAAAATCTGTCCATAGATTCAAATTTAAAAGTTTCGGTTTGTTGGAGATTGAGTTGAATAATAGATTCGGTTCTGAAAAAAAAAGATTTAATTCGGTATATAATGATTTTTATGATCTTAAAAAAATCCAAAAATTCACTGGTGTATACTAGGGTGGCCCTTAATAAACGAAAGTTTGATTTTGGCCATTCTCACCCTCGAGTTTGGTGAACATTAGTAAAAAAATCATCCCGAAAAAATTTTAGGTAAATCGGTTGGGGATAAGACGTGCCGCAAGCCCTCTGAAGTTTTGAGATGCATTTACAAGGGGAAAAATGATTTTTTTTCAGTTTTGGTAAAAATTTTGCCATTAAAAAATTCCTTTTGCTATTTAATTTAAAAGAATCGAAATGTGTACGTAATTGTCGTTCTAATGAGACATAAAAAACAGAAATTGGTCAAAAAATGTTAAAGTTATTAAAAATTCGCCAGGCCATTAACGTGTCTCAGGCAACTAGAACAAGAAAGGTAGGAACAAAATTAACATATTTTGATAAATATTAAAATAAAAGTTAATTTTTACTTAAAATATGTCCATATTTACTTGTATATGAGTTTTTGTCTTCGTAGGATACCGTTAACCTATTCTTACGTATGAATAAAAAAATAAAATTTTTTTAACGGCAGTTTCAAAACTCCATTTACAAATTTTTAAAAATTTTGTTAAACAAATTTCAGAATTTTTTGATAATCTCATTGGGATTTATTGTCAACACAATAGGGAATAAAAATGTGGAAAAATTATGAAAATATCTTTTATAGTTTTTCCGTAATTGCGATTTAAATTTTGAAATTTTCGAGAAAAAACAATTATTTGGCGAATGAGATTATCAAAAAATTCTGAAATTTGTTTAACAAAATTTTTAAAATGGAGTTTTGAAACTGCCGTTAAAAAAATTTTATTTTTTTATTCATACCTAAGAATAGGTTAACGGTATCCTACGAAGACAAAAACTCATATACAAGTAAATATGGACATATTTTAAGTAAAAAATAACTTTTATTTTAATATATATCAAAACATGTTAATTTTGTTCCTACCTTTCTTGTTCTAGTTGCCTGAGACACGTTAATGGCCTGGCGAATTTTTAATAACTTTAACATTTTTTGACCAATTTCTGTTTCTTATGTCTCATTAGAACGACAATTACGTACACATTTCTATTCTTTTAAATTAAATTGGAAAAGTATTTTTTTAATGGCAACATTTTTACAAAAACTGAAAAAAATTAATTTTTTCCCCTTGTAAATGCATCTCAAAACTTCAGAGGGCTTGCGGCACGTCTTAACCCCAACCGATTTACCTAAAATTTTTTCAGGATGATTTTTTAACTAATGTTCACCAAACTGGAGGGTGAGAATGGCCAAAATCCAACTTTCGTTTATTAAGGGCCACCCTAGTGTACACTCACTTCTGAGGCTGTGTGTATAAACAAAATTCAATATAAAATATCTGAAATTTAGAGGATCAAAACTCGTGAATGTTCGGCTTAGCAAACATTTACTAAACATTTGGCTAGCTTCGGAAATCAGTACCGCAATTCGGTAAGTAATCAAAATTCGTTAGTTAACAATATTTATCGTTAAGAGATATTCCGAATTAAATTTTACCGATTATTTTCGTTAAAAATGGTCGGTAGATAACGACATGTGTCGGTATGTTAACGACAAATAAAATGTTCTAGTTAAGCCATAACGATAAAATATAAATATTGTTGAAATCATTCGGCATGTCAAGAAATCGTTTCGAAAAAAACATTTCTTGTTTACACTAAGTATTATAAATATTTTATTTCTTTGTTGATTGATATTTTTCTGCAAAATTTATTTTTATTTTACACATTTTTGTTTGTCTTTATTTATAAATACAAATTACAAATACATACCCATTACATATGTATGAAAATAAAAAGTTTTTGAATTGTTTTAAACAAATTTTGAATATTTTTCGAAAATCTAATACAAATTTTGTTTAGACGATGAAATTGTATTATGATACTTGAATTTTTGACAAATATTAATACTCAGTATTGTCGTCTATAAATACCTTTAGGAGTTAGTTTTGTAACCAGACCAATTATGAAAAAAAAATTTCCGGGAGTTTTTTCCCTTTTCTCATTTTTGTTAGATACGGAATGGTTTGAGTTTTAAATGTAAAAATTAACATGCCTTAATTATCTTTTTTTGGATAAAAATTGCTTTTAGAAAATAGTAGTCGAATTTTAAGAGCAACTTTTATACGGGGAATTGTATCCATATTTAATATATGTAGATGCGAGTATAAACTTATATAAAAGTTAAAAATCGTTTTTAAGACCGTATTCTATGAAGAAAATTCATCGGAATTTATCGCTGTCTTTATAACAACACATATCTAAATTCACATATCTATTTTCAGTAGGTTTCGCGAACATATTTGGGCAGCTGGTGTTTGATTTTTATATGTAAATGCGATTATTTATTCACACAACTACGAATTTATCTGCAAACCCGAAAAAATAGTAAACATTTTAATAAATAAAAATTATTTTTTAATTTTAAAAATATTGACATTTATATTTTTAACTATACTTGTCGTTAAAATGTATTACAGAGAGAAATCGTTAACTTCAAATAGTGAATATTAAATGCGTTAAAGCTACCGATATTTTTCGTTACTTAATTATATACGATTATATACAACATACTGAACTAATGAGCTAAAAGAGCGATCAGTGAGTTGAGCTGAAAAGAGCGGTCACTTCACTGAGCTAATAAACGCAACTCTACTCAGGATAGAATATTCTGATATGTAACTTAACTTCTATTGATGTTCCAATTATCAAACCAATCAGAAGAGTAGTTAAAATGTTCTATATACATATATTTAGTTTGTTTTAAGATCGGCCCCAATGTGCTATATATATATACAATTGGTCAATTCACAAGGTCTCTTATCAGTCATATTGTCATAATGTCCTAATATTTCACGGCTCAGCGGCTCGGCTTAACCGACTCTTAGGCGTTCGACTGGTTGGTTACGACAACACAATAAAGAATAGTATTATTTTATGAAATTTTTTGCTTGAAATGCAATAACAACATTTTTAAACCATTGTGAAATATTAGGACATTATGACATGATAAGAGACCTTGTGAATTGACCAAATATATTTTTGTACAGGAATTCTTAGTCATCCATGCAAAATCGTAATTTTAATTAATAATTTAATATGCATGTTTTGCATACTTTCACATTTTAAATGGAACAAAAGACCTAACCAAAATTTCAAGTGGTGGTCGAATCAAATTTTTTCATAAGAGTTCGGTAGATCGTACATATGTATGTATGTATAAATATAAATACAATGTACGTATTGTATGAATGTTTGTATACTAAATGTTTATAGTTAAGCAATGCTTGTTTGTTTCTAATGTAGTTTGTTTTATTGTTTATTTTAAATAAGTTTGTATGTTGCAAAATAAAGTAAATATAATATTTATGTTTGTGTAGTTTACTGGCTTATCAAATTAACAAATGCACCATCCAATTACATTAATTATAAGAGAGATAATTTCTTAATACATATATTTAGTTTTTAATTTTTTTAACTTTACCTTTTTTCGTTTACATTTGAAATTTAAAAACGAGTTTAATTTCCCTCTCTTATAAGATATGTACATTAGACATGCCCTTAAAAAATAGATTTGCTTTGGATGGGTCTTATTTTGTTCGTTAGTAGCTAAAACTAACTACTGCAAGTTTTAGCTACTTATTGAAAATGTTTAAAAACAGTATTTAAATACGGAATTTTTTTAAGATATCGAAAAAGTACCATTATTTACCCAATTGTACAACTTTCAATCGGTTTCCGGCACGTGTTCTAGTTATCCGATTGCAATTAAATTTTGCAGTAGTTAGTTTTAGCTACTAACGAACAAAATAAGACCCATCCAAAGCAAATCTATTTTTTAAGGGCATGTCTAATGTACATATAAAACAAAAAAATCGGACAGTGCATTTATCAGTAAACAACCAATTTATTTTTTAAACTTACCTCTTCACATAGTTCCAACATACGACGTGTACTTTCCAGCGACTAAAAGAAAAATGAATTTATTAAAATTATTGTAAACATTTAAAGATTTCAAATTTTTATTAAAGATGATTATATACTAATGAAACAGACTTTAAATGTAGCTTTATTATTTTAAAGTTAGCTTTCTGTTTTCAAATTTTATTTACATTTTGTTTTTTTTTAAATTTGTTTTTATATATTTTTTATATATTGCTACATTCATTGAAAAATATTTCAATTACTATATTATTTATATATTTTCTTGTTCTAACAAATATTGCTGTATCTGTTATAGCAAATATTAATTCTGTTAAACATTAGTTTTTTGTAGCACACCAATTATATTGGACAAACATATTGTTAAGTTTTTACCTTTTAAAAACGGGGTTTACTTCCTTTAAATAAATCGGATACTTTTGATTGCAAATAAAATCCGTTTTGTAGTTTAAAAATTGTAACAACTCTTTATTTATTTAAATTTATACAACAACAGTTTTAAATAGTCACTCAGTGTTTTTATACAAGTTTATAAATTCGCCGAAATACACACACTTTATAAGTATAAACTGATAATGCAGTTGCTGTCTTTACTTAACGATTTTTCAAATTAAACTGACTAGTTTGGTGTTCTCAAGGCCTATTTATATACGCTGCATTACCATCTCGAAAGCTCTATTTCTACAATGTCCTTCAAACTAGAATATTCGAATACTAGAGCTTTCGATGTTAATCATTAATCATTTAGCGTTGCCATACTTACAAACAATGCTTAAAGCTTTTATTCAATGTTGTATGTTCCACAACTATGTTAATAATATTGACAGATATGTGTAAAGTTTGAGAGGCACTGCTGTATGAGAGGCATTATACAACTTTAAACCAGCAGCTAAAATCGTAATATTTGAATTGAAGTACAATTTCGTAACACTGAACAAACGCTTAACAAATACGCTATAACCATTTTGGTTTCCAGATTGGGTATTACATATACCTCTGCCCATTTGCTGAAATAATCCATAACCAGCATCACTGACAGGGAAAGAGCCTGTTACATCCATCGCAATCCGCTAGAAGAGCGAACCTGAGTTATACTGCTGAAGTTGTCTTTTGTCATTTCTTTGTGCTACAGACCGATCTTCACTGGACTCTATATGCATTAGTCGAACGTCGATGACACATTCCTTTTACTCGGCCAAAATTGGTGCTGTACACAACAATTCCTTTAACTGCAGGAATGCCTGTTCTTGAAAATCACTCCACAGGAACGAAGATTTTTCGGACAAGGCCAGTTCTTTACGGCTCGTATTTATCTTCATCTGTTGAAATGCCGTCTGCTGTTACGCGATGCCCTAAATACTTAACTTCTTTCTGGAACTAAGTTTTAATCCAGCTGCAGATATTCGTTTAAGGACTTCTTCAAGGTTTTCCAGGTGTTCATCGAAAGACTTCCCCATGACAATTATGTCATGGGGAAGTCCTTTCAACACTCGTTCCATTAGACGCTCAAATGCTGCCGGAGCATCGCAGAGTCCATAGGGCATTACATTAAACTGCCATAATCCATCACTACCACTAAACGCAGTTTTCTCTTTTTCTGCAATCTCTACTTGCCAATATCCACTTTGCGAGTTCAACGTGGAGAACCGTTTTGTTCCAGCTAGAGTGTCGAGAGTATCGTCTATTCTTGGTAGTGGATATCTGCCATTCTTGGTGACGTCATTCAGCTTTCTGCAATCGACGCAAAATCTAGTTCTGCCATCTTATTTCTTAACTAATACCACTGGCTAGCTCCAAGGACTTGAAGATGGTTCGATTACTCAGTTTCGCTCCATTTCGTTTTGCTAGAGGAATACTTCTGTGCGCCTGCTTTATTGGCCTAGCTTCGCCAGTATTTATTTCATGCTTTACAATTGCCGTTCTACCTTGGCTTTGACTTTTTAAGGCGAAGACCGAGGTATGTTTCTTCAGCAGTTGTTTGGCCTTATTTCTATCGGGCGGCGCTAATCCTTCTACCCATTTCCCCACATATTCCGCTAGTAGCTCGTGTTCTTTGGTGGATTTATTTGCAGGTTCCGGGCTTTTCTCGCAATTGATTACTGCCTCTGTCCTATTTCGGAATTTGGCTTAACGACTTTTTCATAGCTTGACAGATTAAGCACTCTTACAGGAACCATTTTGTTGTTGCATGGTTTAATGAGGGCTTTTGCTGTTACAAGATCACTTTTTATTTCTGCTGGTTCAATTGCTTTCTTTACTAAGTCAGGTCTGATGATAGACTGTGATGCTATTTTTTTTGCTGCATTACTCATATGGAGATTGTGGGGCCCTCAGATGTGGGAGCTAGTTCTTGCCCCGTATGACCAGTAGTACTAGTTCGTTTTAGTTTAAAGGTGACTCTTGTGATGAACGATCATTCGCCTGCTGCTCGTTTTTTGGTGGCGAAACAGATCTGGTTCGTTTTCTCGGAGTTTTGAAGTTTCGCTGAATATGACCAGTTTTACCGCAGTTATAGCATTTGATATTGGCTTTACCTTGTTTTTCATTTAAAGACTCTAAAACTGCATCTTTTATTTCACTGACTATATTTCTCTTATTTTCAGTTGTAACCTCGATATTTCGCATCTTGCGGCTTAGACATTAATTTCGCTGTTTCTTGTGCTGACGCGAAAGAAACGGTTTCTGCAAATGTTGAATTGCGTGTACCATTAACCGCATGTTTTACATCAGGATCACGAAGGCTATTCACAAATACCTCAATCTTGAAATTATCTAATAACGGATGGTTTCGTCTGGATATGTAAACTGCATCAAACGTTCGATTTCCGTCGCAAAGTCTTGTAGTGTCTCATTGGCTTTCTGCATTCTACCACGTAATTCCATTCGGTATATTTCTGTCATGTGTTCTCCACCATACCACAGTGGTTTAAAAACTTTTTTTTAATTCGGTATCTTGAGAACTATTGGAGATATTGTTACGAAATTTCACATGGTTTGAGCTGATTTACGTTTGCTCAGCTTCCTAGCACTAATGGGGACCAGTACGTAGACCCTCAAAGTTGGTCACCTCGGGTCTCAAATTTTTTAAAAAAATCGCCAAAAATCCATTTATGATCCGAAGGAGCTGAAATTTTGATTATAAATAGTCCTTGAGAAGATCTACAAAAAACAAGGCTTACAAGTGTAATTGATTATTTTTTTTAATTTTGCTCGACTTTTTTATGGTTTTTTAGATATGGCGGGCCTACAGAGGGTCAAAATTTATTTTGAAAGTACAGGCAAATCCCGGTATAACGAATCTCACTTTAACGAAAATCCGATTTAACGCACGGTCAAATTCGTAACATTGTCTACCTTATATAACGAACGTTTCAAAAATTGTATGCTCGATATAACGAATGATGAGAAAAAACAAACAAAATCAAACAAACGACCAAATTTTTAACATTGAAAACCTTATATGGCGAACATTTCGACAATTGTACGCTCAATATAACGATCAGAAAGTATAAAAAAAGTAGTAAAGAATGTAAAAATAAGAAAATAAATCGTTACAGTACCGTTTTCAATGGTTACTCTCTTTAATAATAGTTGCTGTAATTTTTTCTATATTGGTTTTAATTTCTTGTTTTCACAATATCGAATGAAAGATTTCGTTCGCATTCTAAGCGAAAAAAACTGATTCGTTCACATAAACATGAAGTTAGGGAATCCAAAATCAGCTTTCTTCCGCTTAGAATGCGAACGAAATCTTTCATTCGATATTGTGAAACAGTGTGCTAGTGTTCACGTGAATTTAATATGGGAAATCGAAGAAGAATTTCATAAAAAGAAAAACTAAAAATTTAGATGAATAAATGAAATATGGAATAACAAAATTCTCAATATGTATTTTGAAGAAAATAAACACAAACATTTTATCGTGACTAAGTATTTCCTGTAAATTATCTTCACACAAATTAAGTGGAATCTTCAAAATCTGTTTATTTGAAATGTTTGTTCCTGAGTTTAATTTTCTACAGGTTGAATCATTTTCAGAATCGAAATCCCTTACAATGAAGGTTTTATTAATCATGGATAATCCACCAAGCCATCCTCCAATTAGTAAAAACTACTAAAGATATACAAATTTGGACGACATTCGTGTCTCCTAATGTCACACCGCTCATCCAACCTATTGATCACAACATTTAGTTAAATTCCAATATAGAAAAAGTTGTCCAAAATTAAAAAAAAAAAAACATCTCGATATAACGAATTTTTCAATTTAACGAATGGGCCTGACAACATATCGTTCGTTATACCGGGATTTGCCTGTATCAGCTATATTGGCGATAAAATTCTAAATACAATAAAAAAAACTTGCTAACAGTTATCTCTTCCCTATAAAAAGTTATACGCATCCAAAGTTGGAACTTTAGGGCAAGGTTTGTGGAACTTCTGAGGAGTAAATAAATGCTTTTTATATAAGTATTTCATATTGTTGAACACATTATGACTTGAGGATTGATATTTTAGTAAGATTAAATAATTTGATAAAATTTTGGGACTTAATTTACCTTAAAAACTAACAAAAATTTCATATGGTGATTTTCCACGAATAAAAATATAAAATTTGAATTAAAATTAAATCAATGGCATCCGAAATTCCTAAAACGATGAAAATGTGTTCCAAAAACTGAGATTTTTTGCCTTTTTAGAATTTTTTACTCAAGCGAATTTTTTTTTTTAAATTGGCGAAGTTTGGATAGATTTGGGGGATGATATGTCCGCTTAAGTGAGCCAAATTTTTCTATACGCGCTTTAACATTAACTTATCTTTGCGGATCATATGAAAATGTGAAAAAACGTAAAAAAACGGCCCTTTTTACAAGTTCCAACTTTGGATGCGTTTAACTTTTTAAAGGGAAGAGATTATTTTTATTGTATTTAGAATTTTATCGCCAATATAGCTGATATTTTAGAAATAAATTTCGACCCTCCGTAGCCCCGCAATATCTAAAAAACCATAAAAAGATCGAGCAAAATTAAAAAAATAAATCAATAAACCTGAATATCTCTTAAACTAATAGAGATAACCTACACTTGTAAGCGTATTTTTTGTAGATCTCCTCAAGGATTATTTATATTCAAAATTTCAAATATTTTCGAAATATTTCAACTAAATAATGTTGTAGGGCCGCCAGTTGAAAAAGTTCAAACTTCTCTGGGCAAAACTTGGAATATCTTCATAATCATTTTGCTGATAAGTTTTTTAATTACATTTTATGAACTAACCTACACAAAATAATGATTGTATATCTTCACTTTTTCAAGGTCTTGCAGTGGGAGACCAAGCTCTATTGGAATCAAACTTAGAAAGTTGGAGAAAATATACCTGTGACAAATTAATAAGTTCCCCACAAAGCGTGTATACAAAACAGGCCTCCACGAAGAGCAGATGCACTTGCTCATTAAAACTATTGCAGCTTATATTCAATCCAAGGATGTGATATATTCGATGTTTGATTGTAAGGAAATGGAAAAAGAAATATGTTCCATTTTTCCTACCGAAGAACTGGTAAGCTTTACTCATTTCTTCTTTGGTATTTCCACTATTTGCTCATGAAACTTTTTCATTTCAGGAATAATACAACAATGGAAAAAGAGGAAAGTTATATTCTAAAATTTATAATTTGAAAAAAATTTCAAAACAAGTTATTCAACCTAAAGAGCCTGCTCAGGAGGAACGTCAACAAGAATATGGTATAAATACATGTTTATATTGATTTAAAAATATAATAATAATTATTTTTTAGTTTCAGAATCAAATGCCAAATATGCTGTTGAAAATCTTCGAAGTAAAGTTATAACAACAGACGAATTCGATATCTTTTGGAGAAAGTGCTCTCAATATAGATTTAAACTTGTTTTTGCCGGAGAATAATACTCATACAACTACAATATCTAAAAACTGTAGTGGTGTGAGTTTGCATTTCGATGATTTAAACAAATTATAGACGAATGGTAAGAAATATAATTTGAAATATTTAATATATTTTGCCCAATATTCATAATCAAGTATTAAATTTAGCAATAGTAAAATTTACATAAAACTTTGATGAATTTAAAATTTGATTATGAATAATAAGACTTTTACCCCTTTTTTCTAAAACGCAAATCTAAACATGTTTTTGTATATCTTTCAGGTTGATATTGACTTCCATGTAAAATATAAAGGAGCTAAGGATTTTGCATCCAGATTGATTACATACGAAAACAATTTGTTATATTTGTTGATAACAAGAATTACCAGCTCTTTCGTATCACTACAACTAAAAACGTTAATTTCATGTAATCAAGGTATAAAATATTTTTTTTAATTTAAAACTTATTACTTTCAGAACCAAAAACTTTTGGAATAATTTGGAATCTTCACTATTTGTTTCCTCCATATTTATCAAATACTCAAATTTTCCCACACTTTTTATATTATTTTTTTATTTGTATATACGTGCTGTATTTTTTAGTCCATTATTATGAAATTCATGGTTGCATCACTTGGTACTGAGTAGATTTGAGGAGATTTCCCCAAAATCTAGTCACGAAGTAGATTTCATTTTGTATGGGAAATCTCGTCAAAATAACTAGATTTGACTCGAAATCTCATATGTACTAGATTTCGCTTCGGTATAAATGCACTATTAAAATAAATCAGAAACCACTAAATCTTAAAATAAAACCACTGAATAAAACCGCTAAATTTTTATTTAACGATTTATGAAGCTAAACTGCTTTAAATACAAAAATAATTCAATTTTAAATTAAAATGTGTGCCAAAAACGTTATATACTAAAATTAATTAAGATCAATACATTAGAAATTATCATTTTGAGTATATAACTGAGGTACTAATTAAATTTAAAAACTTTCTTGAGATTTCATAATCGTAGAAGCACTTTTCATGATGACAAAGGCAATTTTTAATAAAAATTAATTTGATTAAATTAAAATACATATATTTTGCAAACAAGTTCTTAAGTTTGATTTTACAATAGTAAGCTGACTAAAAACTCGCTCCACTTCCGCATTTGACCATGACATACAAATAATTTGCAAAGTAAAATCAACTAGTTCTTTGAAAATATTATTTTCTGCGGAATCCTGATACTGCAAAAGCTTAAACCAAAACGATGTAATATTTGAATGATTTGTCCAACTAATAATGTAGATATTACTGAAAATTGTCTGGACAACATCCAAATTGTTCCAAATATGAAATAACATCGTTTTTTATTAAAATACTTTATTGAAAAACTATCTATTTTTGACAAAATGTCTCAGTTTTTAGAAGCAAAAAGTAAAAAAAATTAACTTCAAATCAATTGCTTCAACAGCGATATACAAAAATGTACAATACATCGTTTTCTTATTTCTGATTTTTTTCCATTGCATTAGTATTTTCGTATTTCAGTTTCAAACTGATAACCTAAGGCCTATAACCTGATAACCTATTAGGCTTAATGTAATTTTGAAAACATTCGATTTGGAACTGTCTTTTTGTTAAGTAATTAAAGTCGCTTAAAACACCATTTATCGATAAAAAAAAATATTATAAAATTTTAATTTTTAGTTTCGTTTAAGTAAATACAAGATATAAAAAAGAGCTAAAAACCGCCAACTGAAAATATTTTGCAGCTAGAAAAACCACTTAGCGGTTTTTTCAGAAAAATACCCGCTAACGATGAAAAAATTCCTCCAGATCTAGCTGAAAAACCACCGTTTTGGCAACACTGGCTTGCGTACATATGAAAACAAAAACAAGAGAGCTCATTTGAGAGCTCACTGCAGCTCGCTGGTGTAGAGCATTGTTAACCAAACTCTCACAACAATAGATTTGCTTCGTATTCTAGTGTTACGATGTGTGTACACTGAAGGCCTAATTAGTTTGTACCAAGGCGAATTTATACAAGGTGGAGTCAGTCAATCAGCTGATTACTCTTTTTTCGCTTGTTTGGTTCTAACATCTGTCAAAGCTTGTTTTAATACTTCAACATCTATGGCCCATAATCATAGTCAAAAATAAAGTACATTTTAAGAGAATTAAACTCGACTTTACTTAAGAGTGACTTTAGGTCTATCATAGACAAGTTAAAGTATACTTCTGACGCTGAAGTCGACTCTAAATATAAAACTAGCTGAAGTTGTTTTTAACTCGTTTAACAACAGCATCAGCTGTTCTTCGCCGAGTAAAAAAGTTCGTCACAAAGTAAAAAATGTTTAAGTTACAAGATATTGGTAGAGATTTTGCAATTATTGAACAGTTATCAATAAAATTAGTACCAAAATATCGTAATTATGATATTAATCTTATCTTTTCCACTTTTCCACAACAAACAACTTTCTTTAGATGTCCCGGTTACTTTTATTGTTTACGTTTTTTGGATTTTTTTTTTAATTTTGTATGTCAGCTGTTCAGCGTTGCCACTTGTCTGTTTTTTGATGTATATTGTATGAAAACATTTTCTACATTTGCGGTGGCACCCAGTTAAAGTCGGTTCAATTTAAAACATACTTTAATTTTGACTATGGTTGCAAATTAATAAAAAGCTGGTTTTTATTTTAAAGTTGTTTTTAAAAAGAACCGACTTTAGTGTTTGACTATGATTATGGGCCTATATATTCAAAGCTAATTAACAAAATATTTATATTTTGCATAAATAAGTAAAGCCCTCACTATTCAACTATCTACACTATATTTAGTTTTAATACATATTTGTTTAATTTTTGTTTTTTGACATTTGTTGTTTTTGTAGAACTACCACCACCTTGTATGAATTCGCCTTGGTTTGTACGTTCCGTACCGAATCAGCTGTATTGTTTTAGCATAGGGAAGTGTGCAAAGTAAATTAATAAAGTAGACTCAGTAGAACAGCTGACTATTTTTTTTACTTTGGTCTGAACTGTCAATTCACTTGTGGTTGTTGTGGCGAAAAATACAACAAGCCCAAAAGCAAAAACAACAACAGGCAACTTTGACAGCTCAGACCTTAAACCAAAAACAAAATTGCTTGTGGTTTTTGTAAATGTTGTATTTGTTGTAGTACTGTCGCTACTTTATTAATTTACTTTGGAAGTGTGTATGTCGTTAGTTTTTCTCTAACGTTGCCGTCTTGTTGCGGATGAATCTGTTGAAAACATGAATTTTGTCCGCAACATTAAGTGACAGCTAAAACAGCTGATATCATATACACAAAAAAATGCTAACAATGTGAAAGCAGTGGTGCCATCATTTTTAAAAAGGAAATATTTATTATTAACAAAAGAATAAAAAAATATAATATTTTCAAAAAACATTAAAATTTAATAAAATAAATATAAACTTCTTCTAATGTATGTAAAAAAATTAGTTTAAATTTAATCATTAACAAACAATATATGTATGTATTTATATGTTCACAATAATATGTTGACGGTCTAAATACAAAAAACACTAAAAATAGTAACAAAATCACCAAGTTGTTTTTTTGGTTATTATTTTCAAAACAACTGATACGATCTTACGGAAAAACTAACTACAATATAACAGCATTCAGAACGGCACAGAACAGAAACGTTACAGAACGCAAAGACTAATGGAGCCTTGAACCAAATTTGTTATGGAAATATCCTTCACTGGCAACACTTGTAAAATAAGTCATCGTTCGTTTTTTAATTTCGGTTTCACATACATACAGTGGAGAGCTCAAATGAGTACATGTTTCTATTTTGTGCACTTCTTATGGAAAAAAAATAAAACTAATAAAGCATATCCAAACATTTTTTCTGTCATTTATTTTATGTTTAATATGTAACAAAATGAATTACAATTCAAAACAAAAAACATCCAGTTCTAAATAAAAAAACGGACAAAACTAAAATAACTCGCATGTACTCAATTTTGCACTCCACAATAACTTTAGGGAAGAATTGCATTTTTTAAAAAAAAATTCAAAATCCTTTATTACGTAAATAAAATTTTATACGCATTGCCATATTTTCTATAAATTTTTCATTAACTTTTTTGGAATACTCTCTCTCTCATGCTCAATCCGCTGTTAAAGCTCGTCCAAATTGGTAGGAGTTAATCGGTATTGTTTCAACCTCCAATTCACGATTCACTAAAAATTCTCAATAGGATTGAACTCAGGACATTGAACTGATAACTGCATTAATAAGAAACTTGTCTAGGAACACCATTCTTTACGATTTTTGACGTGTGTATTGGGTAACCATCCTATTGAAAAATTACTTCTTCTGCAGGATTTCCTCTTTTATATACAAAAACGTGATGATGAGACTACAAAATCGGTATGGTGAGTCTACAAAATACGCAGATGGTTTTCTTTTCCCATTATTTCATTGATTCTTTGCATTGGTCCAAGGTGGCAGCATATAAAGCAACCCCATATCATTACCGTGTTTTACTGTTTCCTTACTGTGTCACCAATTTTGAAAAAATCGGCGAAATAATGAGTTAAGAAGACTATCTGCGTATATTGAAGACTAATCATACCGAATTTATAGACTTGCCATTCCGATTTTGTAGATAAGAGCGCCAATCATGTCGAAGAAGTTATTTTACAGCAGGACGGTGAATTAAGCACTCATCAAAAACTTTGAAAAATGGTTTAGTGAGCAAAATTTCTACCGAAATAGTGTCCAGTTCGATATACCGACCTCAATACGCAATCATCTTTGTATTTTTCACATTCATCTTTTGACTTTGTAGATTATAACTACGGTGACCAGACGTTCTGTATTATACAGAACAGTACTGTATTTTAGAGCCCTGTTCTGTATAAATTATTCTTTGCTAAAAAACGTGAAAATGTTCTGTATATTATTTAGTGTTCTGTATTTGTTCAGTATTTCGTTAAAACTTACCAGGCATTTTAACAACATATATGTATATTTGCGATCATCTTCTTAAATTTGAATTAAATAAAAAAATAATTGTTATTTGTGCAGATAACACAAATTGTAGCTTTGGTGGAGCTGCAAGACGAGGACAAAATAATGTTTTTAAAAAAGTACACTCATCTACTGGAAATGTTATTATTGGAGTCAATTGTGCTGCCCATGTATTAAATAATTGTCTTCAAACGGCAACTGAATGTCTTCCGGTAGATATTGAAGTTATTGTTGTCAAAATTTATACATATTTTTATATATATACCGTTCGTGTTGAACAATTTAAATTAATTTGTGATACAGTAGACGTAGAATATAAGAAATTACTTGGATATAGCAAGACCAGGTGGGTTACTCTTAAACCGTCCATTGAAATAATATTAGAACTTTTTAAACACTTACCCCCATTAACACGAAGTCTGGTTAGGTGCTAACTAATAGTTATACTATTACTTGAAGTTGTTTTCGTTCCGGCCCCAAATGACATGTTTTTCATTACTGATCGGTGCCGTTTCGTTCCCAATTTTCGTTGCCGATTTCTGAAACGAACTTTTTTCGGTGCAAATGTATGGAATTTCGTTTTCGTTCCCGATTACGGTGTATGCGGAAACGTAGCTTTACATGAGAAAATTTAATAGACGTTAATGAATTTTAAAAAAAACTCAGCTTATTTTTATACAAATTGTATTGAATATTTAAATTAATGGGATGTTGCATATCAAGAAGTTGCACTATTAAAATGGGTTCATCTTCATGAAGTTCCTACTTGGGACGAATTTGAAACAAGTTGTGTTTTTACAATGGAAAAAAGGACAGAATTAAACATTAATGAATCTAATTTATTTAATGAATTTGTAATTAATTAAGAATTTGAAAATATTCATAAAATTGTAGAATTTTGTTTATGTTTACCTGGGTCAAATGCTCAACTGAAAGGGTATTTTCCGTTTTAAATAATGTTTGGACAAATGAAAAGACTCAAATAAAATAGGAACTATTAAAGCAATTTTAATCACAACATTAAATTATGAGCAAAATTGTACAGAATTTAAAGAATATTTAAAACAAAATTAAAACTTATAAAGCAATTTTATTCTTTAGAAAAATATTATAATTAAATATTTTTAATTTTTTTTGTTCTTGTGCTTTTTTGAATTAAAAATTAATTTTATTAGTTTTTTTCATGTTGATTTTGTAATATTAAAAATGGATTTTAAAACGCTCTTTTAAATATTATAATATTTTAAAGTACAAATAAATTTCTTATTGTATTTGTATTTATTATTTGCTTTCGTTTTGTACTTTATTAAATTGAATTAATACATTTTTATTTTTCTAACAATCAATAATAACTAATGATTAAAACATTATTGACAATTGAAATTTTGACGGTTAAAAATAACCTGATTTAGAAAATGGTGGTTAGTGTATTTTATTTTCTGCTGTTCTGTATTTTGCTGAAAAAAATATGGTCACCGTAATTATAACGCTTATCCTGCAGAAGAAGTGATTTTTCAATAGGATGGTGACCCAATGCATACGTCAAAAATCGTAATGAATGGTGTTCCTAGAAAAATTTCTTATTAATGCATTTATCAGCTCAATGTCCTGAGTTCAATCCTATTGAGAATTTTTAGTGAATCGTGAATTGGCGGTTGAAACAATACCGATTAACTCCAACCAATTTGTACGAGCTTTAACAGCGGATTGAGCACGAGAGAGAGAGTATTCCAAAAAAAGTTAATGAAAAATTTATAGAAAATATGCAAATGCGTTTAAAATTTTATTTACGTAATAAATGATTTTAAAAAATGCAATTCTTCCCTAAAGTTATTGTGGGGTGCAAAATTGAGTACATGCGAGTTATATTAGTTTTGTCTGTTTTTTTTATTTAGAACTGGATGTTTTTTGTTTTGAATTGTAATTCATTTGTAACAAAATAAAATAAATGTCAGAACAAATTTTTGGATTTGCTTTATTAGTTTTATTTGAGCTCCCCACTGTATATAAGAAACTCACACATAGATCGTGCCCGCGGGCGTACTGCTGAAGACCAATGGTGTAGAATTTTAAGAGGTGTTGACATATTAATCAAAATATCAATTTTTTATTTTTTAAATTTCTTGCGTTTTTTTTTATGAAATAAATACTGGTAAAAAACTTACAAACATTTTTACAATAACTAATAATACTTATAAATCGAATTATAAAATAATATTTATTGTAATTTTTTTTAAATGTAAAAACTCTAATTTATTTCATAAATAATATTAATTAAATATGTAGTTATGTACACTGAGGGAAAAACGACGTTGCAAAATCGACAACTATTGGTGTCATTTTGACACCATACTGTGTCACTTTTTTTGACACCGTACGTTTACAATTTGTAAACAAACGGGTACGTCGAACGCAATGTTGTTAAATTATTCGCGACGCATTTTTATAAGTGTGTTTTAATTTTATTTACATTAAAAAATTTAAAATATTTTAATAAATAATAAAGGGTAATAGTGATGCAAATAAGTTTAAAAACCAAAATATAAAAGAAAGTGTAATTGTGTTTGATTGCGAATTTGCGTTGATGAAGATGAAGATCCAGGCAGTGAAGTCAGTGAATATCCACGCAGAGAAGACCACCGAATCCAAATGAAAACTTATAGTTTTTATACTTATTTTATAATTAAGTATTTATAAGTATTGTATTAAAAAAATGTAAAAAATAAAGAAATTGTTATTTATATTAATTACCAAAAAAATAGAAAGGAACAATTGTCAGATGTCAAATCGTACACGAACGGTATCAAGTCGACAACTTATGGTGTCAAATTGACAACGGGACAAATTGTCAACGGTCTGTTATAAAATCGTACACGAACGTTGTCAAATCGACAACGGATGGTGTCAATTCGGCAACGGAATGGTGTCATTTTTTCGTTGTCATGTTGACACCGTTCGTGTACAATTTGTACACATACGGGGTTTATACACTATTGACACCGAATGGTGTCAAATTGTACACGGATGTGTTAATTTTTTCGCTGGATGTATTTACTTTTATTCATATATTCTTATATTTATAAGAGCTTATAAATTATTTAATTATATTTGGCTAATGAATTTTTTTATTAAAGCTGCTTTAAATTTCAATAAAATATTTGTTCTAATTAGCAATATACTCTTGTAAGGATATGTTCCATATTAATAAAATGTTTTATTGATTTAATAAATTTTTTATTGAGTGAAAAAATTATGAAGAAGATACAATTTAGGTCATTGCTTTTGCGAAAAAGTTTATCGCCGGAAATTTGAAAAAAAAATAATTGAATACCGGGATTTTTGTTATTGAATGCGAAAATTATTTTTTTTGTGCACGCTTTTAAATTATGTTCTCTGAGACATGTGCGTACAAACAATTGTACTGTCGCAGTTATATTAAGGTCCTTTTTTAGCTCTGTTGCAGGATGCTTTTTGCTCTAGCGGATCATTTTATATTTCGGCACTTTTTAGTTCAAATTGCCCAAAAAAAATTACAAGAGAAGTACTACATACTAAGCAATGGTGGATAGTCACATTCTTGTGCAAGTGGCCTTGCATCATTGTATATGAAATGCATTTTTACTTTACACTAACAAAATATACAGAAATACACCATTACATAAATTTGCAATACAAATGCACAAAAAATTTATTTTTCAAAAGTTTTTATGAATAATATTTCTCAAAATTAAAATTTGAAGAACACATTAATTTATAGCATATTATTCGGTAGGTCATTACTAGAGATACCAAACGGGGAATTCCGGAATTTTTTAATTTTAAATCCCGGGATTTTCCAAATCCAATTTTTCATAATGAAATAGGGAAAATTGTCATTTTTGTGTGCCTTTTTCATGAATTTTGACATTCTACATGCCTGAATATCGCAAAGTGATGTTTAGCAAAGATGTTAAGAGCTGCTATACATAATTAATAAAGGGATGGTGTATTTTTGGTTTTCCTTGAGTGGGGTACTGGAAAATCTATTTTTCATAATTTTTTTCTAAGTTATCAATTAATATCCTCTTCAAACGAAATTGATTTATCTCAACAAAATTAAAATATTTCGATTGCTCAAAGACTAAAAGATATTATTGTAGTGTTAGAGGTTGTTTTTAAGTATTGTCTGAGCACTTCTGCCGATTCTGCCGAGCATTAAAATGCCCTTTGATTTGATTCCGAATAAATGAAACACCAGTGTTGGCTTTTCTAAAATTCTGAATCCATTCTTTTATTTTTCTTCAGCTTATATACTAATTATTAAAATAAATCTTAACCCTTAAAACTTATTCTAACTTATTATAATTATCTCTTTCGGTACCATGGATAATAGTTTAAGTTTCTCTTACTTCATTTCATTTGGCCAATCAAAATGTATCGGGATCATTTAACTTCACTCAAATATAAGTCACTCAGAATTGAGTGCATTTTTATATGTGTCATACAGTGTCAAGTATGCATTATATATTTGACACCAATCAATTGTGTTCGATACTTGCATTCATTTATGATTGCCCAAATGTATGTGCATAGTGCACATGTGAGGTTTACTACTATGTGTGTGTATGGTAGACATGTGTGGTACACTACATTATGAATACATTTTTTAAAACGCTTTATTTATTTATTGAAACTGTCTTTTATCGACCTAACAATAAGTATTTAAATCTTATAACTAAAATTAAAACTATTTGCTCTTGAACAAGAGAGCCATCATGGTTAACTGGCACTCATCTTAGCGGGGTGGTAGATCTGCTCTACGGACCTTGGATCGGGTTTGGATCTGCACAAGTTGTCTTGCAAGCGTATTGGGATCATTTTGCAGCTTTACAATATATTTCTCACGGACTTTCTTGAACTCTTCCTTTACCAATGTCACTACTAAGTTCCTGGTGCTCCCGTCATGGTCCGAAGAATTTTAGATTGGGCCCTCTGTATAAGATCAATACTGGTGTTGCTAGCCATTCCTCATAATTGAATTCCATATGTCCAAATTGGTTTTATAACGGTCTTATACAGGTTGACTTTATATTCAAGGCTTAATTTTGATTGGTCACTGATTAACCAATTAAAGTTGGTTTCTATGTGTAGGCGCCAAGTAAGCCGTCTATGTAGATGAATACAAAGGTAGGTGACATAATCAGACTGCGGTATATTAAAGTTGTTGAGTGACAGGTGGGCAATTTCCTCTCCTTAGAGCGAACGTAACATGTTTACTTTTCAGCTCATTCACCTTTATTCGCCAGTTTTTCAACCATGACTCCACACGTACGAGATAATTTTTGTAGACTAGATGCCATGAGTGGGTTTTCGCGTGAGCTAATAATGGCGGTATCATCAGCAAATGTTGAAATTGTTAGTTTATCGCAAGTAGGTAAGTCAGAGGTGTAAATCAAATATAACGTAGGTCCTAGTACACTTCCCTGTGGAACGCCAGCTCTAATCTTGTATTCTCTCGTCACATAATCATTGTACTTAACTCTGAAAAGTCTATTCGATAAATAAGACTCTACCAATTTATTAGTACATAGTTGTAGTAAACATTTGATTTTATGTACTAGACCTTTATGCCATACCTTGTCACAAGCCTGAGCAATATCTAAAAAGACGGCAGAACAATAATTCTTTAATTCAAAAGATTTTTCTATCTATCCAGTTAAACTATTGACCTGTTCAATGGTGCCATGATGTTCACGGAAACCAAATTGGTGTACTGGGATAATGTTTCCATCATTCAAAAGAGGTATTATATTTCTTGGAATATTTTCTCGAATAGCTTCGACAAACCGGGAAGTAGGCTAATATGTCTATAAGAAGATGGCAGGATTAAATCTTACTCGGTTTATTATTTGAGAAATTTTCCAATTTTTTGGATAAATTAATTTCAAGATCGCATTAAATAATATAGAAAGGACAATTATTACCACATTTTGTAGATTTTTAATCATTGATGGCGTTATTAAATCATATCCCGGTGATTTTTTCAAGTTTAATTTATTTTTAATTACTCTATTAACATCCTCAGGACTAATATCGAATTGGGCTGCATTAGCCATTGTTGAAGCTGGCAATTCTTCTAGCTCAAACTCATTTGCCGTGGAATTGGGTTGAAATACTTCACTTAAATGTTCAGCAAAGGCTTTTTCTATAGCACTTCGTGCCCAGGTTCCGTCAGCTTTTCTTAAAGCGCTCTGTGCCTCTACCGGTGGCTTAATGTTCCTCGTTGCCGTCCAAAGGGAGAAATTTGTGTATTTTGTACTCGTCAAACTTTTAATATAATTTTCGTTTATGCGATCCTCTTCTAAATGAAGGGCTCTTCTCTTCTGAGTCTTCTCTTTTCGAGAAGAAGTCTTTCAATCGCCTAGAGTATTCCAGAGCCGAAACAATCAATGACGTGAAGTCATTGACGGTCTTATCTATGTCTTCCTCACACTGTAAATTAGATATTGCATTTCGAATAATATTTCTACATATGGCGAAGTCTATTAGATCAGGAATTTTTCTAGGATCAGTTGGCCAATAATTTGGGCGTCCATATTTTTTTATGAGATTTGCGCCCCCTGTAGTGGGATTGTGGAACTATTTTTAAGGATTGTATTAATTTTTGATGCAGAATCCATTGGTGAAATCAGATTTGCAATATATTCAACCGATTTGGCTTTAGGTGCGTTGAATCACCACAAGGAGTGAAAATTTTCTAAAAAAAGGACGCCATTATTTTTATTTACGCAAAAACCTTCTGAAAAATAATGATACCCGAAAAACAAATGAAGTGACCTGGTCACAAACGAACGTTAATATACATACATATTTTAAAATAAAATGTAAATCAAATATTATCATTCAAAAATACGGTTTTTCATTTTTTAACTATTTTAACACATTTTAAACAGCTTCTCACAATTCGAACTTTTTTCTAATTTTGGACAGAACAACGTCTGTCGGGTCAGCTAGTTTAAACCAGCGATTTGTGCTGGTTTAAACCATTTGCATTGCAGAAACATATCTTTAAAAAATTAATTTTCTTGTTAATAGAATTTGAATCATTTGGTTCTGTGCTCTCAGATGTTCTTGTATTGTGTTTTGCATGGATGACATGAAGTTAGTCATATTTTGATTAGGAGAGGAAATATTCTCAGTAAGTGCTTGCATAAGGTTTTCCAACCCTCCCATATTTTGGGGGACTTTTGGCTTTTGATAACCCGTTTTCTTCTTGGTTATTTTCCTGTGATATTGGATGAGCCGCATTTATTTTTTCATTTGAAAAATCTACTCCAGAGCTTAGTGGTCTAGATGTAGATACTGAATTTGTATGTGTTGATTCAACTATTTCATCTCTCAACAGCTTTTGTCTCTCTCTTAATCTTTTTAGTAACTCCTTGTAAACCGGGCATCCGCGATTAGCGGAATGATCTCCACCGCAGTTACCACATTTATTACTGAGACCATTCTTAACTACATCACATTGTAACGAAGAGTGCAGGCCCCTGCATGCAACACATACAATTTTTCTTTAATTTCCCATCATCAGGCTCTAACTCAACCCTAAACATTGGATGAGGAACCTTGTCTCTATTAAATATATTGACTAAATTTTTTGTCTGACAGCCCAATTCTTCCAGGGCCTCCTTGATTTTGTTTGTATCTACAGTGGACTCTATACATTTTATGACTACTATCAAGCCTTTGCTACTTTTGAGTTGATATGTATAAAAGTTTTTCTTACTGTCATTTAGGTGTTTAGAGATTTTTCTATAACAATCCTCAGTGTATACAACTATTTTTTGAAAATATCAAAATGGTCCTAGCAAAGTTAAAAAAATGGTATTACTTTTTCGCTGTTGTCAAAAAAGTTCACCCACAAAACATGGAGATAATTTTTTATTTTTTTATCGTAAAAACGAAAATTGTTTTTTTTATCAATATATCACCTGGATAGAATCTATATTAAACATTTGCATCGATTTCATATACTAAAAAGTGTAATAAAAATTAATTGCTAAATAAAAAATTTACTTTCAATTGTAAAGACATAATATGTATGTACGTTTCTTTCTTATAATTTTCGGGATTCAGTCCAGATTAGCATCTCTAGTCATTACCGCACAGTTTTAGGGATTTTGGTCGATTGTAAAATAAATTGCTAGGTGACGAAAGTTGCTTATTCCTTTTGAAAGTTTCATGGCTTTTAGATATACATATAACATTTACCTTGAACCTGTGAAAAGTTAGTAAGTCTGTTTTTCTATCAACTTTATTGTTGAATGCAGGTTGATTTCCAACATTTTATAATTTTTTTAGTGAAATATTAAAACAAATTGGTAAGAACTTATAATGGGGAAAATTTATATTAAATTTTTCTTAAAATATCGAAATAAGCCATGAATACAACGCAATAGAAGTGGAAAAGTCGACATTTTAAAATGCAAGCAACGTGAGTAGCCACTAGAGTTTTTCACGGGAATTCCCGGGACTAGAAATCCCGGTAAAATTTTCAATCCCGAAATCCCGGGAAATTGTGCGAGAATTCCGAGAATTATTTTCCTTAGTTTTATGTGATTTTATTGAACTTGATTTTCTCTGAAAGAAGCTTAAAGCTTCAACCCAAATAGACCAATAACAAGTTCATTATTCAAAATATTCCAAAAACTCATGAATGTTCACAGCTAGTTTTTTTTTTAGTATTTAGCTTTTTCACAAAGAGTAAAACTAAAATTTTTAGTTTAACATTTTTACATAATTTTGGATTTAATAAGCAAAACAATGCAATTCAAAATTAAAAAAAAAAATAAAATATTTATTTTTTGCTAATTAATATTAATTGGAATCTAACGAAGGTGGAACAAAATCTAATGGTGGGATTCCGGGAAATTGACAGTTCTTAACTGTCAAAACTGTTATATTCTGGTATATACTGGTATGTTATTTAGTGTTGCCATACTTACAATCAATGATCAACTCAAAGCTTTTATTCATTGTTTTCCACAGATATGTTAATTAAACCCACAGATATGTTAGTAATGCATTAAACACATTGGTCCATAATCATAGTCAAAAATAAAGTACATTTTAAGAGAATTAAACTCGACTTTACTTAAGAGTGGACTTTAGGTTTATCATAGACAAGTCAAAGTATACTTCTGACGCTGAAGTCGACTTTAAATATAAAACTAGCTGAAGTTGTTTTTAACTCGTTTAAGAACAGCATCAGATGTTCTTCGCCGAGTAAAAATGTTCGTCACAAAGTAAAAAATGTTTAAGTTACAAGATATTGGTAGATATTTTGCAATTATTGAACAGTTAACAATAAAATTAGTACCAAAATATCGTAATTATGATATTAATCTTATCTTTTCCATTTTTCCACAACAAACAACTTTCTTTCTTTAAATGTCCTTTTATTGATTACGTTTTTTGGATTTTTTTTTTTAATTTTGTATGTCAGCTGTTCAGCGTTGCCACTTGTCTGTTTTTTGTTTCTACATTTGCGGTGGCACCCAGTTAAAGTTGGTTCAATTTAAAACATACTTTAATTTTGACTATGATTGCAAATTAATAAAAAGCAGGTTTTTATTTTAAAGTTGTTTTTAAAAAGAACCGACTTTAGTGTTTGACTATGATTCACTTCACGAACACAAATGCTGCTGAATTCTTTTAAAGACGACAGCTTCAAAGTAAACAGCTGATTTATAATTCAGTGATGTTACTTTAATTTTTTACTTTAATAAAAAATAACCGTACAAAATTCCAAAGTAATTAAGATTTAAAGAATTATTTTGAGTAAATATATATATGTGGTACTAATTTATGTACCTGTTATTATTTTATTTCAATATGGTTATCAGAAACTTCTCTTAATTAAGTAAAAAATATATATTTTTTTTAAGCACTAATTTGATTTACATTTTTTATTATATTAGCAACACTATTTCTGTTTTGAAGTTGACAAAAATAGAAATTAGCCTAATTGGGCAGCAGCAGCAAACGAAGTCGTGTCGTCGTGAAGTTGTGCTGTCGTCAGAAGAATCGTCTTCATATAAACGTGTGTATTCTATTTTTGTCAGATTGAAGTCGGAAGCCTGCTGTCATCATTGTGCTTAATGCATAATAGTTGAGAAACATTAAGCAACTTTAAACCAGTCGTTAAATTCGTTATATTTGAATTCAAGTGCGCTTTCGTAACAATACATTGAATTTAGCAACATGAATTGCTAAGAAAATTAAATAGTTTTGTATATGATTTAACTTGTATGCTATACTAAATATTGCTAATAGAATCATGGCTAGGGTGGGTGTTGAGTCACTAGGTTCTTCAATGTCATAAGAAAATCTTAGATATTCCCCTCGTGTAGTTAAGCTAATCTAGGCTTGCCAGAAGTACTGTTTTCAGCAGTACGCGTACTTTTTTTAGTTTTTGTACTTTTAACTGCATAACCCCTAAAGAAGTACGCAAATGTACTTCTTTTTAGTATCTGTACATCTTTTTGTACTTTTTTTCTACCTTTTTTGTACTTTCACCATAATTTTATAGAGGTAAACCATATTATGAAACGCCCAAAAATGTGATAAATATTTATAATTTATTTAAATGTATCAGTAAATTTTAAAGTCAATAATTTTCAAAAATTAAAAATGTATATATGCATGTATGTACTTATATCAAAGTATACTATTAAAATTATGTTTTTATACCCTTCACCTTCGTGAGAAGGGTATTTATAACTTTGTCATTCCGTTTGTAATTTCCACAATATAATTTTCCGACCCTATAAAGTATATATATTCTGGATCCTTATAGATAGCGGAGTAGATTAAGCCATGCCCGTCTGTCTGTTGAAATCAATTTTCTGAAGACCCCAGATATCTTCGGGATCTAAATCTTCAATAATCCTGCCAGACATGCTTTCGAGAAGTTTCCTATATATAATCAGCAAAGTCGGTACACAAATGGCTGAGATATGAGGAAAAAACCAGGACAACCTCGATTACTAAGTCATCAAAGACCTTTCCAACGATCATAGTTGGACCTACAATTTGGTGAATAAAAATCTACGTGGCACTGTAAACACGATGGAGGCCATATCATGATGAGGAGATCCATGTCGTCAACTTGGGTCGGGAATTTAGTATTTATCGATGACACTATGGACAAAAATGTATATTTTAACTTATTGAAACATAATTTATTGCAAAGTGCTGAGAAATTGGGTATAAGAGACGATTTTAGGATTTAACAGGACAATGACTCAAAGCATACATCGCAACTTGTATGAACATGGCTTATTTGTAACTGTCCCCACATCATTAAAACACCAGCTTAACCACCAAATATCAATGTTATTGAGAATTTGTGGAGTTTTCTTGAGAGAAATATTAGAAAACATTAGATAAATAATAAGCAGGACTTAAAAAATGCACTCCAATATGAATGGCAGAAGATAACGACGGAATATACACAAAAACTGGTTAACTCTATGCAATCTAGATTTAAATCAGTTTTAAAACATATCTTTAAAATATGAATAAAATTGTATCATTTTATTGTTTGTAATAAATTAATTTAGTAATTTAATATGTGCACGAAATAAGCTGTGAGCCACTGTAGTTATGATCTCTTTTTTATGTTCTTCATTGTTACTGTTGTGAACTATTTTTTGTTAGTTTTTTTTTATTGAATTAAATAAATTTTGAAAAAAAAAACAATTGTACTTCTTTTTACTCAATTGTACTGCTTTTTTAACTTCGATGTACGTTTTTTGACAATTTCAAATCTGGCAAGCCTAATAGTGCATTTACACCTACGCCATAAACATGTTATAAGTTGTTTATGGTGATAAACTAGTTTGAGAAACTTGTTTATCCATACAAAACAAAAAAAGGTTTGTAACTAGCTTTTGAGATAAACTAGTTACACACAACGAGTTTTTGCTAATACAACTCCGTTTTTCAACATTTTTCTGGCAACGCTGGTAACATTTGACATTTGTTCAAAAATATAGAAACAGTTTTCTTTTAAAAAATAGCCAAACTGCAAGAACAAGTTTTAACAAATTATTAAAAAGTGTTTTTTATATAATATGGACAACGAAAATGAAAGGTATGTTTATTAGGGTGGCCCTTAATAAACGAAAGTTGGATTTTGGCCATTCTCACCCCCCAGTTTGGTGAACATTAGTAAAAAATCATCCTGAAAAATTTTTAGGTAAATCGGAAGGGTTAAGACGTGCCGCAAGCCCTCTGAAGTTTTGAGATGCATTTACAAGTGGAAAAAATGCATTTTTTTCAGTTTTTGTAAAAATTTGGCCATTAAATAAAATATTTAAAAGAATCGAAATGTGTACGTAATTGTCGTTCTAATGAGACATAAAAAATAGAAATTGGTCAAAAAATGTTAAAGTTATTGAAAATTCGCCAGGCCATTAACATTAACTAGAACAAGAAATGTAGGAACAAAATTAACATATTTTGAGAAATATTAAAATAAAAGCTCATTTTTACTTAAAATATGTCCATATTTACTTGTATATGAGTTTTTGTCTTCGTAGGATACCGTTAACCTATTCTTAGGTATGAACAAAAAAATAAAATTTTTTTAACGGCAGTTTCAAAAATCCATTTTAAAAATTTTGTTAAACAAATTTCAGAATTTTTTGATCATCTCATTGTTATTTATTAAGAATATAATAGGGAATAAAAATGTGAAAAAATTATGAAAATATCTCTTATAGTTTTTCCGTACCTGCGATTTAAATTTTGAAATTTTCGAGAAAAACCAATTATTTGGCAATTTTTAGGCCAATGAGCTCTATTTGCTTACTCTTATGAATTTTAAGTAAAACCTATCGAGAATATTATAGTCCAGATAATTCTAAATATATTTGGCCATTATAAAATTACTTTTGCAATTTAATTTAAAAGAATAGAAATGTGTACGAAATCGTTCTAATGAGACATAAAAAACCGAAATTGGTCAAAAAATTTTAAAGTTATTAAAAATTCGCCAGGCCATTAACGTGTCTCAGGCCACTAGAACAAGAAATGTAGGAACATCACACACATCTTATGTGAATGCACTAAATTTGAACAAATTAGAAACCAAATTATCTCCGATACTAATCCACTTTTATGTCTAACATTTCCCTCAGAACATTCCATTAACAAAATAATAAATTACTTGAAAAGTATTAAATTTTATAATAGGATATAAATATTTTATAAGAACACCTTTGTACATACTTTATTAATATAAATATATTCGAAACCTACTTAGCTTAAGGCCCAGTTGCTATAGCTATAATTAATATAATTAGCATATACATTTATGTATTATCTAATTTTGAAATAAATAAATAAATAAATTTTAATATTTATCAAAATATGTTAATTTTGTTCCTACATTTCTGGTTCTAGTTGCCTGAGACACCTTAATGGGCTGGCGAATTTTTAATAACTTAAAAATTTTTTGACCAATTTCGGTTTTTTATGTCTCATTAGAACGATTACGTACACATTTCTATTCTTTTAAATTAAATTGCAAAAGTAATTTTATAATGGCCAAATTGGGGAGTGAAAATGTCCAAAATCCAACTTCCGTTTATTAAGGGCCACCCTAATGTTCACACTTGGGGTTTTAAACGCGTTTAACCCTCCGTTACTCGCAACTGATCTGGTTGATACAGGCAAACATTTTTTTATTGCAAATTTTTAAATGCATTTTTAAATCATTTAAATGCATGGATAATCATCTCGATTTTGATGTGATTAGAGCTTGATCACGTTTGAGATGATTAACTTTGCAAATGTGAACATAATATTACTTTAAACGGCAGATGTGCGTATGTGTCTGTGAAGGTGAGATAACACAAATACAAGAGTTGATGACAGCTTATATTTGACCGCCAAACCAAGTGATAGCGCTCGTTCATTATCCCCCACATTGTTTACGAATAGTATTTGTAAAACAAAGGAAAATTTGTCATTGACAGCTGTTCATGGAAATATAGCAACCAACATCAAACTTTTGGTCAACATCAACATGCTACCCAAACCCCCCAACAAATCACATATAATAGAATTTATTCTGCAGATGTCGAACGGCTCTTAAATGAAAAAAAAGTTCGAAGAGAGTGGCAGTTCCACAGATCCCCCAACTCAAATCGAAGCTAAAAGAATGCACAAAAAGACTTAAAAATCTCTTAAAATGTCATATATAAGCCTCCTTGAGAAATTCGTTTTGAGATTCGAGAGATCGAAAAGGCTATTGTTGATTTAACTCCAAGAAAGCACCTGGTATTGACAAAATCAATAACAAGATGCTTATGGAGCTACCCGGATATCAATAAAAATAATAGAAAGATGGTTTAATACAGCAACTGAGTCAAAATTTACCCTCAAACACACATAAGCTATTGGAAAGCTATTTAACTGGTCGAACATTTAAGGTTAAAGAAGGAGACTTGAAAACCAGTCTCCAACACATTGAAGCTCCAACCCATTGAAGCTCCAACCCATTGAAGCCCCCAAGGCAGTATCCTGGGACCCTTTATTTGATTTGATATATTCGTCTGATATGCCAACTAACAATCGCACTCATACATCAACATTTGCTGATGATACTGCTATTCTAAGCATTCATGAAAACCCTCAAGAAGCATCTCGTTACACGCAGAGAAAAAACATGATACCAACATTTCCATTGCGATCAAATTATTTTCCTAACTGACTCATATGGCTATCATAATTAAATCATTATATTTTTAATCATATTTTAAACAAAACCTTTTTGATTTGAACATTTTATATCACAATATTACATGGTCGTCAGTTGTAAAATGTATTTCATTGTTGTTCCAAACATTTGAAATTGTTCCTACAAAAACAATTTTATTTTTTCAATAAATGACGCTATAGTTCAAACATATTATGTTTAGTGTTTAGTTATGTTTTTACTAATTATTTTCAATATAATAATTCTATATTTATCTGAATTTGAAAAAATTTAAACAAATGACATTCTACAGACGAAGTCCAGTAATCTGTAGAAACTCGATCAGTGATTATCAACTTGATAAAGTTGAGATATTCCTTGATCTTGGCGTATTACTTGATAATAAATTATGTTTTAATTCTCACATTTCAGAAACTATTAACAAAGCCAAAGGGATATTAGGTTTCATCAAACGCTGGGGAAAAGAGTTTGATGATCCTTGTGTCACAAAGCAACTGTTTACGTCACTTGTGAGACCAATTTTAGAATGTGCTAGTGTTGTCTGGGATCCGCAATACGATACTTATATAAGGAAAATTGAATCCGTCCAAAAACAATTTCTTTTATTTTGCCTTCGCACTCATAACACTCCCTACTCTAAAAAGTAGAAGAATATATATGTATTTATCCACCGATGATGCTGCGCTGGCGAGGATGTGGGTTCAAACGGAGGATTGACCAAATATCCAATTATTTGGCTATGGAAACAAACCACAAACAAAATGGCACTAACAAAATAGATACACATTTATTTTATTTTGTTGTTGAAAATTATTGTGATCAAATATCACTTTCCTTGTTTTTTCAATGTTTTTGTGTTTAACAAATTTAATTCCAATTACAATTTTATATTCCAAAAAAAATCTAACTTTAAAAAGCTCTAGTGTTAACACTTCAAGATATCAAAAAATTATGGCGACGATTCGCCAAATTACAACAACAAAATTTTATATTATATATAAGAAAAATAGCTTAAAAAGAAATTTCTGATGACATTAGCGCTTCCAGACGTCTGCCATCAGATGACGATAAAACAGTCCTAAAAAAAGGATAGCCAAGGATGGGAGTGCCAGCACAATTCATTCAAACTTGAACATCCCGGCGGCCTTGCAGTACTGCAACTCAAGAGAACTGTATCAATTGAAAACAACAAAAAAGGGCTAAACCAAAAAAAATAAAATGAATTCGATTTATTCAAAAAATCATATATGTATTTCAAATTAAAGATATAAAATAATATGTCCAGGTTCTCCAAGTCTTCTTCGTGTGTTCCAGACCAAATAACAAAAAAAAGAAAACTCCAACTAAAAAATTAAGATTAAAAAAAATGTATGTATAAATATTTCATTTATCATGGTAAACAGTACTCCCATACACTGATTATTTCGCAAATGATCCAGATATAATGTATCCGAATATCGAAAATTGTGCCAATGGTTTGCCAAAAGTTCCGCCTGCGATACCGTTTTTTATTATTCTTGGGTACACATCACTCAGATGAGCCTTATATGAAACATTAAACTGAGGATCTGCTAGTTGTAAACCCAGAAAATCATCCACAATACTGTCATCTAGAGATTTGGTCGGTGTAATTACACAATAATCACGTCGAACTTGAGCGTAGGTTTCTACCGTTGTGCTCATTCCAAAATTGCCACGAATTGTTATCAAACATCTCTCCGTTTTCCCAACCTTAACGGTTCTGGCATTTAAGCGCTTCACAACTTCATCCGATGTAATAGAAAACTCTGCACTAGGATCAATAACAGCTCGTTCCAAAATATACCGTTCGTTGGCAACTATTTTGATAAGTGCAGTTGGCTTTAGTATAATCATCTCTGTAATCTGATATAGCGGTATAGAAACAGAGCTTGATCCGGATCGTCCCTTTGATTTTTTCCTTGGCGTTAATGCGATGTTTCTTGAACCAGCTGGTACTAAAGCTCGACACGTACTAGGTCTCTCACTTTCCTGAACGTTGGACGAACTAGGTCCTTCTTCAGGCAATTGGGACGAACTAGGTCCCCTTTCGGTTTTGCGATTCGATGCACCAGGTCCTTTACGTAAATGTTTAACATTCTTGTTACCATTTTGTCGCGACGTACGAGGTCGTGAACTAGGCTTGTGTAACAGTGTATGGTGCATGTCACCACATCGTTTGCACTTTCCTGTGCTTCGGCAAGTACGCCAAGTATGGTCATGGCTCAGACATCCAGCACAATACTTATAAAACGAGACAATACGCATACGCTCTTGATAGTTTTCTTTTAAAAATTTTCTGCAAAAACGTATAGGGTGATCCTTTAGGCATACACGGCAAACCATTTTTGGGGTAGTACGATTACCCTCAGTATACTTCTTGCGGGAGACCATGATACTACAAATAAAAATATAAAGGCTGATAAAAATATTAATTAGTGGGAAGCACTACAAGCTTTACCACTGGTCTTGTGATTATACCACGTCCTGTTTTTAATTCAACAACTCTAGTATGACCATCTTTACCCATATGTACCTTATGTACGCGACCTAAACGCCATTCATTTGTATGGCGTCCACCTACCCGTAGAATGCCTTTCTCGTCTAAAAAAGGGTTTAAATTTGATAAGTTATTGCCTTGAATAGATTTCTTGTTCGTTATCTTATAATACTCGTCACCATACGCTACCTTTTGTGTCATAATAATCAATGTCTCCTTAACTGTGTTCAATTCCTTCGATGAAACTTCCTTACCGACGTAGCTATCTATATCAATATTACGCATACGCCTTATTACTCTCATTACTAATGCCATAACACGTAAGGCTCTTGTATACGAGGAAAACCTCTCTAATAAATCACAATAAGATTTAAAGTATGAAAAGAACACTTTGTGAACCCTTTGTTCTTCTCCTGTGTCAAAATTCATATCTGTTGAAGTCTCCCAAGAGGAAGAATTAAAACATAGAAATTTAGGACCAAACCACCAACGACGATTATCTACTAACTCTTGTGGACGAACTCCTCTACTTAACAAATCCGCTGGATTATAACTAGAAGCCACATGCCTCCAACAATCCTTACTGGTTTTCTCCACAATTTTAGACACACGATTTGCTACAAAAGTTGTCCATGAATTCGGTGGCTTCTGCAGCCATGCTAAAACAATCTTGGAGTCAGTCCACATGTAAAATTTAGTATTAGTTCCGTCAAATTTCAAATCCTTCTTAGTAGTGTCCAACAAATCAGCGAATAACAAGGCTCCACAAAGTTCTAGCCTAGGTAAAGATATAGTTTTAAGCGGAGCAACCTTTGATTTTGCCAACAACAAATGTGTTTGTATCAAACCATTTTCATCTTGAATACGAACGTAGACCCAGGCACCATATGCTTTCTCTGAAGCGTCGGAAAAACCGTGAAATTCCAAATTTACAGTTGGTTTGAATCCAACCCACCGGGAAATCCTTATGTTATTGATAAAAATATAATCCTGGAGAAATTGCCGCCATTTCAAACTACTAGAATCGGATAAAATTCCATCCCACTCAGTTTTATCACTCCAGATTTGTTGCATCAATATTTTTGCAATAATAACTATTGGACCTAACCAACCTGCAGGATCAAAAAGTCTAGCAATAATAGAAAGAACTTCCCTTTTCGTAAAATGTTCCTTCAATGGAATAGGTACCGTAGAGAAGTAAAATTCATCAGACTTTGCATTCCATCTAACGCCCAATGTCTTTGTGGTACTAACATCGTCGATTTCCAGAAAATTTTCGCGCAATAGATGATCTGATGGCAACCCTTGTAGAATATTTTCATTATTGGATGTCCATTTTCTCATTGTAAAACCGGCAGATGATAATGCAGCAATCAGTTGATCTCGAGCCTTTATTGCCAATTTCATATCATGGGCTCCAGCTAGTGCATCATCGACGTACATCATGTCGTGTAATATTTTAGACGCTAAAGGCCATTTTTCCTCAATATCTCTCGCAAGTTGATGCAAAGTTCTTATTGCCAAAAATGGTTCACAGTTGACCCCAAACGTAACTGTCTTTAATTCATAATCTTTCAGATCATCACCAGGATTTTTGCGAAAAACAATCCTTTGAAAACTAGAATGTTCAGGGTCTAGTAGAATCTCCATTAAAGACATAACGATAAAATCTCCACCTTATAATTAAAAGCGTCAGGTCATTTTGCAAAACTGGACCTGTATATAATATGTCATTCAAACTTAACCCTGTGGACGTTTGCTCGAAGCATTAAAAACCACCCTGACTTTAGTAGAGGTACTTTCAGGTTTAAAAACCGCGTGATGAGGTAAATAATAGACTTTCGTCCTATCTAAACTTGTTTCATCAATTTGACTCATATGGCCCATTTCTATATATTCTGACAAAATGTCATCATAAATAGTCTTTAGCTTTGGATTCTTCTGTAAAGATATCTCATTTCTTAAAAATTGTCTACTTGCCTTTTCACGTGATGATCCCAAATGAGTTTCTGTTATATATTGTGGTTTGAAGGGCAACGAGACTACAAAACGCCCTTCACTATTTCTTTTCGTAGTTTTCTTAAAAATGTCCTCACAGTAATCATCCTCTGGTGTCATCTTCGAAGCCTGTGGAGGTTCCTCTAACTTCCAGAAATTTTCCAATTGCCTATCCAAGCCCACTTCAGTATAACACGAAACTATTGTTGTAAATGATTTAGAATATCCTTCTCCAATAGGACCAGTCAAAACCCATCCAAAAACACTTTCCTGAGCCATCAATTTTCCAAAAACATTATGTTTTGAACCACCTAACATAATATTTGGATAGTAATCACCGCCTATTAGAATATCAATAGGTCCACTCTTATCAAAATTGGGATCAGCCAATTCAATATTATTATACGAGAAAAGAGTTGTATCCACTGACGAATTTGGTAAGTTCCCAGTCAATCGTGGAAGTACCAAACCCGATATATTTAACCTAAAACCTTTATTTCTTCTAGATCCCAAAACAAAGTTACATTCCCTACGTGATGAACCAGCTGAAACACAATTAAGGGCAGAGATGACAGAATCTACTTCTTTTGTCGGCAAATCTAGTTTCCGTTGTAATTTCTCACATATGAATGTTGATTGAGAAGCTGGATCAATTAGAGCTCTTGCAGTAAAAATTTCCCCTCAACTTACAATATTAACGAGAGCAGTTGCCAAAAGAATCTGCTTAGATGTTGTTACAAAACAGTTTTGCACAGTATTATTCTGTACTCTAACGATACCCTGTGATGTAGACGGCACATCATCCATATTTTGATTGCTAGAATTTGGTATAGGATTAGTTACTTCTTTGTGAAGAAGAAAGTGATGTTTTAGTTGGCATTTAGGACAACTAAAATTACTCTTACATTCACTCAATTTATGGCCCTCGTTCAAACAATTAATACATAGCTTCCGTTTTTTAACAATTAGAAATCTTTCTGCCTGATCTTTACTCAAAAATTTTCGACAATCCTTCAAAGCGTGATTTGTAGCACAGATTGGGCATGATTTTCTTGAAGCTTTGGTGTGGTAAACTCTAACAGAAGTGTTTCGATATTGTGAATTATTCGACTTCTCAGACTTTATTCGAATCAGTCTTATTAGCACTTCGAATATTACTTATTGTCTCTAGAGAATGAAAACGTCCCGTAAGGAACTCATCAAGTTCCTTCCAAAGGGGAATCTCCATTTTGCTCTTAACAGTTTGATCCCACAACGAAAAAGTATGAAATGGCAATTTTGTTAAACAGGCATAAACGAATATTGGGTCCCATGACTTAATATTTATTTTATAAACTCGAAGGGTTGAAATACAGTTGTTAATGTCTCGTTGTAGCCTTTGAATTTCATTACCTGATTCCGATTTCACAGATACCAAATTAAATAAAATCTTCAATTGGTCGTGGACTAAAATCCTCTTATTCTCGTATCTGTCTTTTAGGTTTTCTCAAGCAGTCACAAAATCCTCATTAGTGAGAAGAGATTCCTTTACTATTAACAAAGCGTCATCCTCTGTAAATTGTCTCAAATAGCAGAGTTTTTCAACTCCTGACAAATCGGCCCCATCAATATAAACGGCCTTAAACATGTCCCGAAAGGACGGCCATGATTGGTAGTCACCTTTGAAAACTTCGGTGATACAGGGTGGCAACTTTAACTCGGCCCCCCCTTGGTTGTTTAAGCCCAAATTCAAAACTTAAACTTATCGACACCTCCTCTATAGCCATGGGAAATTTTATTAAAATCGGGCTATTCGTTTAGAAATTACATATTTATTTCCAATTTTTTTCAGATCCCCCACTGTGCGATGTTGGGATGTCAAAACGTAATTTCGGTGGTGGCGGTGTTATGGTTTGGGCAGCGTTGGCAAGTCGAAAATATGTTTTTGTTCCGATTTATAACGAACTGTTGGAAGATGCTCTTCTCTCATTTATGGATGAAAATATGGATGAAGATTGCATATTCCAACAAGATAATGCTGCAATATGGTTTCTAAGCAATCGAAATCTTGGTTTAATGAACATAGCATGCCTCTGTTGGACTGGTCGGCTTGAAGTCCGGACTTACACCCTATGGAGAAGTTGTGGGGATACATGGACCGTAAAGTTTATGCAAATAATGCCCAGAATGAAAGCATACTGACTGTGACAGAGCTGAAACTAAGAATTAAACAAGTCTGGGAGGAAATTGATTCCGATCTGCTTAAAAAATTAGTGGAATCAATGCCAGACCGTATTTTTGAAACAATCCATAACAAAGGATCATCCACACATTATTAATAATGCTACAGTGGCCCATAAATTAAAGTGCGTTTATAGGAAAATATCCTTAAAATGGCTGTTAATCTCGAAAATTAAGTAAAAAAAATAAATAAAGTACAAATGAATTTTTTTTGTAAACAATATTTTATGTGAAGTCTTAACTAATTCAATAAACAAATTTGTAGCCCCCTAAATATGTTCTTGTTTAATTTTTACAATTTTCTTAAAAAAAAAGTAGTGTGCGTTTATAGGTATATGCACCAGTATAACATTTACATACATTGCGTAGAAAATCATGCCCCCCTATTCATATCAATAACCAAACAATAATTCATTCGGAAATGAAATACCTCGGAATACATCTCGATCGTCGTCTTACATGGAAAAGTCATATAGATGCAAAGTTGACTCAAATGAAATCAATTCAAATTAATTGGCTTATTGACAGAAACTCTCCGCTTAGTTTAGATTGTAAACTTCTACTTTATAACATGATCATTGGCGCGTCCAAAGGGGCTCAAGCATAATTAGAAAGCTTATAGGGTAAAGTATTTTTGAGATTTTTTTTAGATTTTTCGGAAGAGGTTTAGAGGTCGCTCAAGTCGAGTTTTTGCCAAAAATCGGGTTTGTCGGCCTTTTTTTGAGTTTTCTTCAAAACTTTGTCAAGACCCACGATTTTCATTACTTTTGAGGACACAGTTTAAAAGAAAAATGTCCGAGCTTTATTTTTGTGTGCAAACATTTTTAGTTTTTGCAATTAATTGGCTTACTAAGGTGCCCTACATTACAATTTTTCGTAATTTTTCCATAAATTTTGTAAATAAGGCTTTATAACTTTTAACATTTTTATGAAAATGAAAAAAAAACTAACAATGCAGTTTGAAAGATCAATTAATTCTTAATAATTTAGGGACAATAATTTTCTTTTAACAGTTTTCTTTTAAAATGTACCAACATTTTTTTAGAGATTTGTGTTCGTTAAAATGATTCTTAGAAGTGGGCTTTGTATGGGAGCTATGACTTATTATGGACCGATCGTTATAAAATTTATTGACATGACTTTTGTATATATATATATATATAACATATTTGTATTGAATTTTATTTGAATACGAATTTTTTTAAGAGATTTATGATAGTTAACCCATTAATGCCTGACCATAGATCCGCTCGTACGATTTAAAATAAATTTTGTACCTGGTGGCGCGTAGAAGTTGTTTGGAGTGAAAAAAAAAATTTACCTCGTTACATACCCGGGATAGGACATGGGTATTTAAATACCCAACAGGCTTTAAAGAGATTTTTTTTTTGGAATATTTTAAAAATATTTATCTTGTAAAGCAAAGTGTAAAAGTGTATCTCTGTGTAAAATGGCAAACAATATAACTATAAAAAGTGAAAAAAGGCAAACAATATAACTATAAAAAGTGAAAAATTAGTGACAATGAGAAATTAAATGACAATGTGCAATTGTTGCACGACGAACAAAATCTGACTTGCGAAATTGGAATGAGGAAATGCGATCGAGTGATAGATAGGATGATGATGTACCAGTGACCTCAACCTCTAGTAATGTTGGACATGCGTCAGCAAGGAGCTCTAGTAAGGCTTCAAAGCGACCTAAAATCGATAAGGGAACAATACCAAAATGGTCTGGGCGACAAGACTAATAGTTTTACAAGTTGCCTTCTGATGATACGATGACATCATATAATACTTTGTATGAATATATCGCATTCGGGTTCGGTGAAAGAAGTGGTATTGGTCATTATTACAAATTCTTTCGATGGTTAATGCATGGAAGCTATATTGTATTTGTCTCAAATATGAGAAAAAGTCCCAAATGTCGCAATTTGATTTCCGAGTAGAGGTATGGTGAAATAAAATCATCAAAATCCCGGAAAAATGCTGACTTCCGGGGCATAAATGGGGCTTAGGTATGATCACATTGATCATTTAATCGGAAAACTATCCACTTGTCATCGTTGTCCACATTACAATGGAAAACCGAATATGGATGTTTGAAGTGCCAGGTGGATTTTCATCCAGCTCTATGCATCCAGCACTACCACAATGGAGCAGCTCCAGATAAATCTAAACTTTTAAAGGCTAATAATTTATAATTTTAATTAAATAAATAAAAAAATACAAATTTGTTTTTACGATAAAATAAATTTGTTTGATATGGAAAAATTTGTTATATTTGGAACTCATTAAGGTCTGTTGGGTATTTAAATACCCATTTACATTATACACCGTTTGTGGAGTAAGTGTGTTCACAAACTACTTTTTACTTTTTTACATTATAGATGGGATATCTAAAGCTATCTAAATCCGCAGGGTGTTTTTGGTTTTTCGCATTTGCCTTTATTTGGCAACGCTTTTCCCGAGCATTGTCCGACATAGAAAAAATCATCATTTTACCTATACGGAAGATAAAGTCAAAAAGCAAAATATTTTAATTTTTTTATTTTTTCTGGGCTAATCAATCTCTTCTTCTAAATAAAAACGCAAGTTGAAGTCATAATCTATAATATGGCACTCGCTAGAATTTTTTTATTGTCGTCACTTTTTTGGGTATTTAAATATGGAATGGGTTAAAGTGATTTTCGGAAGTGGACCTTATATGGGAGCTATGACTAATTATGGACCGATCGCCACAAAATTTGGTAGGCGCGAGTTTAGCTTATATAAAACTCATTTGTGCTCAATTTGGTTAGATATCTTTATAACTAAGATATTTATGAGATTTTATCTATTTTTAGATAGGTCAATCGTATGGGGGCTAGTAGAAATAATTGATCGATTTCAACCAATTTCAATATGCTTCATCCAATTGGCAATAGAAAAGCTTGTATCAAATTTTATCTTTGAAATTGCGACTTGTAGTTTGATTACACTATGGTGTTGTAGGGTATAACAATTATTATGTGTACACAAAAGTTTTCGTTTGCTTTATATAACTCAGGAACGGTAATAGCAAATTCAAAAATTGTTGTCTCTAAATTATTAAGAATTAATTGATCTTTCAAACTGCATTTTTAGTTTTTTTCATTTTCATAAAAATTTTAAAAGTTATAAAGCCTTATTTACAAAATTTATGGAAAAATTTCGAAAAATTGTAATGTAGGGCACCTTAATTAGCCAATTCTTTTAAACTGTGTCCTCAAAAGTAATGAAAATCGTGGATCTTGACAAAGTTATGAATAAAACTCAAAAAGAGGTCAACAAACCCGATTATTGGCAAAAACTCGATTTGAGCGACCTCTAAACCACTTCCGAAAAATCTGAAAAAAATCTCAAAAATACTCTAACCTATAGAAAAGATCCAAAGACACCAAAACAAGTTTTTAAGAATGATCACAATTGCCCCCTGGTATATAAAAAATACGACTATACACAAAGATCTAAACGTGAACCTTGTAAAAACTGAGCTTTCGAAAAATGTAGAAAAATATTTTTAAAAAACTTGAAATTCACCCAAATCCACTGTCCCACAACATATCAGATAACCGTGGCCACACTCAGACCTAATCCAAAGACTAGAAAGAAGAATACCAATTTAATCAAAACAACCATGAATAAAAAATAATAGTTATTAGATATAAGATAATAATAGTTATTAGATATAAGATGTGAACCACTTGTTGTTAGTTCATTAAATAATGAAGATACAATAAATATATGAAAATAAAAATAAATATCGCACTCCTGCAACAATACTGTATTTTTATATTATCTTTTTGGCAAAAAAAACTATTGCCGAAAAACTAAAGTAGCGACAAAAACTATTTCCCGACAAGCTAAGCGCACCAAATTTGGTATGCAGTCTTCCACAATCAAAATATTCGATTTGAGTAAAAATGTGAAGTTTTTTTTTGTAGTGGGCCGTCCATAAGGGGAATTTTCGAAAAAATTAATGCTTACAGAATTCTCGCTTTATAATTCGGTAGAAACTTTTCTATAAACCTTAGACAAAATTATGAAAGTCGTGTTAGTTTTTTGTGGGGCTCCCATATGAACTTACCTTTTACAAAAGCAGCATTAAATCGTGTGTTTGCAATTATTTGCAAACAAATTGTACATGGCATTAAAATTTGTTTGCATAACAACTACATGTAGGCAACTCCATTATCGGTTGTTATCAGTTCTTTATCGGTTGTTATTCACGGGAGTTCTAATCCACAAAATACGATACCACTATACACAATTTTACAAAAAAGATGACCCAGTTAAAACATCAAAATAAGTGCTGAATAAAACATTTACAAAAATATCTTTACAACAGTTAAAAATACACACATCGAGTAACAGAATCCATATTCAAAGATTTATTTTAAATATTAAAAGTATATTTTGGAAATTAACGTTTAATTTAATAATAATTATATTGCTTCACAATTGATAACACGAATTAGAAAAAATTTATATATTATCAGCATTTATCTCTATGAGTTGTCAACATTCATTATTTGTATACATTTTTTATACAAATAAAATGGATATGCAGCGTAATACAAGAATTGATTGAGTTTCTTAATATTGCGGAATTTCGTTAAGGAAAACTTTCTTTAGCATTATGAAAACAGTTTTTTGTCTCTCCTGTAACTCATTTCTGTATTTCTCGCAATCGGAAAACTTCTCACATGAAGTGTGAAATAAAAAATTCCATCGTTTCTCGATGTGCGAAAAGTGTTTCTGTATTTGAATACAGAAAACAGACAACACAGATTCTGTTCTTACTGGAATATTTCCAGTAATTAAGTGTCAAATGGAAGACAAACGTCAACGAAAGTAAGAAATTATAATTGATTGTCATCATTTAAATATAAAACAAAAAGTAAAGTGTGGCGCTTATAACTACTGAATTTAAAAAAATAATTTAGAAACACATTTTTGTGAACTTACATGTGTATATATAATTATTTTATTCAAACTCTGTGCTACTTACATTTTAGGCTGATTTGGGTTCCATATTTATACATACGAAGTAAAAAATATCCATATTTTTTAAAATTTATTTTTTCTCACACCAATTCCAAATGTGACTTGTTCTGACAGTTCTTGTGAGAAACTTTTCGCAAAATATTGTTACAGAAACACTTTTTCTCACATCCTTCCAATAATTGCTGGAAAAATATTTAAATGACAGATAATTCTCGCAAACTCAAGATACAGAAACACTTGTGCGAGAAAAAACATATTTTGTTTCATTTTACACTGTTTTTGTTGCAATTTGTTGCAATCGTTTCATGCGGAAAGTTTTTCGATTCGAGAAATACAGAAACGGGCTACTGAACACTTTAATCAGTTTATTAAGTAAGTAAATATGTGTATTGAGTGTTTTCTTTCTTCAATTGCAATAATTTTATTTTACTAAATCATGCAATAATATTATTCTTAGAACTATTTACATATCGCTCTAAGAAAAAAAATAATAATGAAAAAGCAACTTGCTGTGTACCTCCTTCTTAATCGAGAATTCTTAATCTAATATGTTGCGGGCCAGTGGGTTTGGGTGAATTTCAAGTTTTTTTAAATATTTTTGTACATTTTTCGTGATCTCAGTTTTTACAAGGGGCACGTTTAGATCATTCTTAAAAAATTGTTTTGGTGTCTTTGGATCTTTTCTACATTTGACGCTGAGGCCGTGCCCCATAGCCATATGCTATAACACCATATCGGTTTTATGATCATGTTATAAAGTAGAAGTTTACAATCTAAACTAAGCGTAGAGTTTCTGCCAATAAGCCAATTAATTTGAATTTCATTTGAAATACCCACTTATAAAATATAATTGGCGCCCAACGTGGTGCACTTATAATAAAGTTTTTTAAAAAAAATCAAAAATTAAGAAAAACCTCTTGAGAAAGTGAAATTTTTTTTTGTAAATGAAAATTAAAGAATTCCTTTTAAAGTACAAAAACCTTTTATTTTTAATAAAAAAAAGGGAGGAACTATTGAAAATACAAACAAGGCACCAGAAGTTTTTACCAGGATAGTGCTCTCAACATAAAATCAAAACCCTTTTTGTATTCCACTAGTAAAAAGGGCATAAATAAAAACAGTGTAAAACCAAAATAAACTGTTCAAAAAAATAATAAAAAACCTAGAGTTCAAGCTATAAGGATCCAGAGCAATAAAAAGTCTGGGCAAACACAAGAAAAAAAAAACACAACAAAACAGTGAAAATCTTACATAAATGTGTGTTCCTACTTAAATGCTTTTTCAACAACAAAAGTGCGCAAGCAATTAGACAATTAAACAAGTGCATTTGTGCAGGGACAAATAGTTTAAAAATATGATCTAAAGTCACCAGAGCTTCGAAATAGCCTGGTCAGCACTGAAGAGGACAAACGACACCGAGAAGCAACACTCCAGCCGCAGCGGAAATAACATGAAGTATAAATACCTGTAAGTAGAGTGCTTGCAAAAAAATAAATATTTTTTCAAACTCGATGTAAATCTTTGTAAGGGCATTAAATCAGGTGCCTGCGTTTTATTTTATACTGGTTTTTGCCTTTTTTGTTACGTTTGACGTGGTGGTAGTAAAGTTTTATGAGTGATAATAATACCAAGCTAGATTACAACAAGTGGTAGAGGTATTCAATAGAATAGAGGTTGATAGGAGAGAGAATATAAGATATTTAGGGGAAGCTAATTGGTGGGAAAGCAAAGCAATGCCTGTAACACCGGAACAATTGAGGGCAATGGTGGAAGAATAAACAACGCCCTACATTCTCAGAAACTAGTTTTCGAAAAAAGATCTTCATAAAAAATTCCCGACGTTGAAACTTACAGGGACATAGAAATAGTATCAGGGCGACAGTGTGACGAATCGCTCGATATAGTAAAGTCTCTGCCTGAGGGTAAACAAGAGACGTACATTTCATGGCGCCAAGCGGCGCAAACCGCCTACAAAGTTTTTCAAAAATTTGAAGGCAGTTCCAAACACTACCAGGCCGTAGCCATAATTAGGAACAAGATAAAAGGACCGGCCGATATGGTATTGCCCTCCATTAACACAGTTATAAACTTCAAAGCAATCATTGCTCTGCTTGATTTTACGTATTCGAACAAACGATTTTTTTGTTTGAGCAGGAGCTTTGAATTCTCCTGCAAGGGAACATGACCCTTTTGCAGTTTTATGACGAATGACATATGATAAGGCCACTGCAGCAATTATTAACGAAAAATACAGAATGGACGCGCTTCTCGTGTTCATATCCGGAACAAAAAAGGGGTTAAGTGACGTGCTTTTTTGTCTCGTCCGAACGATCTAACTTCAGCCCTGGCGTTGGCAGAGGAAGTCAAATCTAATCGGCAAAGATATTTATTCGCAACCAATTTTGCTAAGAGCCTTGAGAAGAAAGAAAAGGGCAGGTTTGAACCAAGGCAGCAAGATAAAAACTCTACTGCGGGAACCCGCTCAATTACGAATCCTTATTTTTGCAGACGTCAAGATCCGGGTAACGGGGTTCATCGAAATGAAGAATTGGTTCCGTATGTTGACACCGACCAATCGATGCGTACCATACAGTCAGTGAGACCAGCTACTAACGGCCGTTCATAGAAAGGACAATTGCAGGGAGAAACATTATATTATTAATAGATTTGTAAATTTTACCAATTCAACACGAATAGTACGTTTTTTATATTGCCATCATTGTGAAACAGTGAACTCCAAACTCCAAGAAATTTGTCAACAAATTTCAAAAACAGTGAACTCCAAACTAAAAACGGTTCGGAGAAAATAAAATTTTTAAAGTGTGCAAATGTGAATTTCACACAGGTAGAGGACAATTTCGAAACATGATGAAGAGTTTATTAGGAGTTTTTGCAAACCCGTAATGAATCTCTACCTTTCAACACTAACATAACCGCCACTATCCGAACCGAGACTATCAACCCGGTTTATTCAAAACTCTACCCTTACCCAATGGGTGTGGCTAACTTTGTTAACTCGGAGATACGTAATTTGCTGGAAAATGGCATAATCAGACCTTCTAGGTCCCCTTATAACAATCCCATCTGGGTCGTCGATAAGAATTTCAAAGACGATCGCGGAAACGCTCTGAAACGACTCGTCATTGATTTTAGGAAACTAAATCAAAAAACTATTGAACTATTGATGATAAATACCCCATCCACGATGTGGCGTCGATTTTGTCAAACTTGGGTAAAGCGAAATTTTTTACAATGCTTGATCTTAAATCAGGCTTTTACCAAATAACTCTTGCAGAAAGGGATAGGGAGAAAACGGCTTTCTCGGTCGGAAATGGGAAATATAAATTCTGTAGGCTCCCTTTCGGTTTGAAGAATGCTCCTAGCATTTTTCAACGTGCCATTGATGATGTATTGATGATAGGGAAATCATGCTATGTTTAAGTTGACGACGTAATTATTTTCTCGGACAGCGAAGATGATCATGTTAATCACATAGCATGGGTATTGGGTAAACTGTATGAGCCAAATATGAGACTTTCTCGACAGAAGCCGCACTTTTTTAAAGAAAGTGTCGAATATTTCGGCTTTGTGGTGTCCAGAGGTGGCATCACAACAAGGCCCGATAAGGTGAATGCAATTTGCAACTATGAACAGCCAAAAACACTGTTCAATGTTAGACCTTTTTTGGGACTCGCAAGCTATTATAGATGCTTCATATTAGAGATTTTGCTTCGATAGCAAAACCGCTCACCGATATTCTGAAGGGTGAAAACGTCAAGATAAGCGCCCAGCAGTCAAAAAAGATTAAGGTAAACTTCAATGAAAGCCAAGTTCAGGCTTTTGACAAGTTGAAGTAGATACTATCCTCAGAGGAAGTCATGTTACTCTACCCGGACTTTAAGAAGCCTTTCAATCTAACGACGGATGCTTCCACGTTGGGTTTGGGGCAGTCCTATCACAAGGAGGTAGACCGATAACCATGATTTCCAGGACTTTGAAAGACATGGAATTGAATTACGCAACTAATGAACGCGAGTTGCTAGCTAGGCCTACAGAAGCTTAGAAATTACCTCTATGGTGTAAAAAATTTTAATATTTATACGGACCACCAGCCACTCACGTTTGCGGTTTCGGATAGAAATCCGAATGCTAAGATAAAGCGTTGGAAGGCTTTTGTGGATGAGCATAATGCAAGCATTTTTCACAAACCTGGCAAGGAAAATTATGTTGCCAACGCTTTGTCCCGTCAAAATATTCACGCTTTGGAAGAAAGTGCTCCCTCTGATGTTGCTACAGCACATAGCGAGAGGTCGTTTACATACACGATCGAAGCAACAGATAAACCAATCAATTGCTTTCGAAATCAGATAGTCTTGGAAGAATCGCGCTTTGCTTGGAAGCGGAATTTCATACTTTTCACCAAAAAGACTCGTCACCTGATTGACTTTACTGATGCTCATCGATGAAGTAAAGCTGGCGGTTAATCCAGGAGTGGTGAATGCAATTTACTGTGCTTTACCAGTGCTAGCTAGTATTCAGAATGAGTTAGTCAGGTGCTTTCCAGCAACCAAATTTTGGCACTGCAGAAAAATGGTATTGTACATTTTTGATAAAAATGAACAGATCGAGATAGTTAATACCGAACGCAATCGTGCTCACAGAGCAGCGCAGAAAAATGTAAAACAGATTCTTGATGACTATTATTTCCCAAAAATGGCTAAGTTGGCAGCCGAAATCGTGACAAACTGTAAGACCTGTAACAAGGCCAAATAAGATAGACATCCACGCAAACACAGGGGAAATGCTTCATATCGATATTTTCTCTACGCACAAAAAGTATTTCCTCACATGCGTTGATAAATTTTCTAAATTTGCCGGGGTTCAACAAATACCATCCCGTACCATCATAGATCTGAAAATTCCAATTATACAACTAATGAACCTTTACCCTGACGCAAAGAACATCTATTGTGACAACGAACCGGCATTAAAATCAGTGACTATCACGTCAATGTTGGAAAATCAATTCGGAGTGGTGGTCGCAAACGCGCCTCCGCTCCATAGCACTTCAAATGGTCAGGTAGAGCGCTTCCATAGCACCCTCTCAGAGATTGCGAGATGCCTCAAGCTTGAGAAGAAAATCGAGAATACAACCGAGCTTATAATGTTGGCTACTGCAAAATATAATAGAACTATTCATTCAGTGACCAACAGAAGATGTCCACAGTACACCGGTAGAAATAAGGGAGGAAATAAAAGAAAAAATCATGAAAGCTCAACGAACCAAACTTGATAGGGACAACCTCTCCAGACTGAATAGGACCTTTGAAGTTGGGGAATATGTGCTTGTGAAGAATAATAAGATATTAGGGAACAGATTAATACCTTTGTATACGGAAGAAAAGGTGGAGGCAGACTTGGGAACTACAGTTCTTATTAAAGGGAGGGTGGTCCATAAGGACAACCTAAAATGGGATAAATCAACTTCTTAACCGTTTAGCATCGCTCCATCCTAACTTTTTCGTTTTGTTTTTCTATAAGATTTTACTCATAGTACTTCCACTCCGGATGGTTGTTGCAAAATTAATTATCTATATGGGGCATTTCATGTCAAGTGAACCAACTTTTGAAATCGATGTCTTCCGATCGGGATGAAATTTGCACCGAGGTTAGTTCTATTGGATAGTAACTCAGACACAATTTTTCAACAAAATGGATGTTTGTATGTATGTGGGTATGTATGTTCCAAATGAACTCAAAAACGGCTGGACCGATTTTGGTGAAATTTTCAGGCAATCTTCAGAATAGCCTATCGGGTAACACTGTAAAGTCAGATTTTTGATCTGTGGGTGGAGTGGCGTGGCAAAATAAAATTTTTACAATTTACCGCTAATGCCATCTATATATATATATATATAAAACGGCTGGACCGATTTTGATGAATTTTCAGGGTATCTTCAGAAAATCCCAGCGGTTAACACTATAAAGTCAGATTTTTAATATTCGATCTGTGGGCTGAGGGTTGTGTAAAAATCAAATTTTTACATTATACCGTTAATGTCATCTATATATATAAAAATGGATGTTTGTATGTATGTGGGTATGTATGTATGTTCGAAATAAACTCAAAAACGGCTCGACCGATTTTGATGAAATTTTCAGGGAATCTTTAGAATAGCCTATCGGGTAACACTGTTAAGTCAGATTTTTGATTTTTGGTCTGTGGGTGGATAGGCGTGGCAAAATCTAATCAATTTACCGCTAATGCCATCTATATATATAAAAAACGGCTGGACCTATTTTGATGAAATTTTCAGGGTATCTTCAGAAATTCCCAGCGGTTAATACTATAAAGTCAGATTTTTGATATTTAGTGTGTATGCGGAGGGGTGTGTAAAAATCCAATTTTTACATTATACCGCTAATGCCTATCTATATATATAACAAGTAAGAAAGTATGGTCAGTCAAGCCCGACCATATAATACCCTACCCTATTCAATTAAAGTTTCAAACCTTTTTGATTTTAATTATATTTCTTTTTGCGAAGTCTACATTCACATTTTTTCTGACATACAAACAACTCAATCCCAACTTCTCCCAACTTCCAACACAACATCCAAATTAATCAAATCCTCATTCAAATCAAACTTTGGCAAACAAATAAAAAACACACATTTAAAAAGCTAATAAAGCTGATAATAAAATTTATCATTTTTAAAACATAAAATCAAATCAACAACATCAAAGTCCTTTATCAGAGTCTCCAAAATTTTCAAAGTTTACATCAAAGTCTACATAAAATAATATGGTCTACAAAATATTTCAAACTATAAATATTAAAAATTTCTACAATTGCATAACAACTAATGAATAATAAATTCAATTCAAGTTTAAAAATGTTCTACTTTTTTACATTTCTACTTTTATAATTTTTTACTTCTCTACTTTTTTACATTTCTACTTTTATAATTTTTTACATTTTTTACTTTTTTACATTTCTACTTTTATAATTTTTTGCTTTTCTACTTTTTACTTTTTTTACATTTCTACTTTTATAATTTTCACTTTTCTACTTTTATAATTTTTTGTATTTCTACTTTTATAATTTTTTGCTTTTCTACTTTTTTTACATTTCTACTTTTATAATTTTTACTTTTCTACTTTTTTTACATTTTTACTTTTATAATTTTTTACATTTCTACTTTAATAATTTTTTGCTTTTCTACTTTTTACTTTTTTTACCTTTTTACTTTTATAATTTTTTACATTTCTACTTTTATAATTTTTTACTCTTCTACTCTTCTACTTTTTTACATTTCTACTTTTATAATTTTTTACTTTTCTACTTTTTTTACTATTCTACTTTTTTACTTTTTTTACTTTTCTACTTTTATAATTTTTACTTTTTCTACTTTTATAATTTTTTGCTTTTCTACTTTTTTTACTTTTCTACTTTTTTACATTTCTACTTTTATAATTTTCAACTTTTCTACTTTTTTACATTTATAATTTGTTACATTTCTACTTTTATAATTTTTTACTTTTCTACTTTTTTACTTTTTACTTTTTTTACATTTCTACTTTTATAATTTTTACTTTTCTACTTTTATAACTTTTTACATTTCTACTTTCATTATTTTTTACTTTTCTACTTTTTTTACTTTTATTATTTTTTACTTTTCTACTTTTTATACTGTTTTTATATTTCTACTTTTATAATTTTTACTTTTCTACTTTTTATTTTTTTACATTTCTACATTTCTACTTTTATAATTTTTTACTTTTCTAATATTTTTTTGGAATAATTTCTTCTTGCAATTCATGTTTTCTTACTAATTTTTGCATGCTGAACATGAATTTTTCATTTCATTTATCAAAATAGCGAATGTCGATTCTGAATTGAATTACCATGAAAATATGTTAACTTTTGTATTTGGAAAAAATAAATGGTTTAAGTTGGAGTATGCTTAAAAAAGTGTCTACTTTAAAGTGTCATCTATTATTTTACGATAATTTACACCAACAAACTCCAAAAAAAGCAAAAACTAAATTTTTTCTTTAACTTTTTGTTTAATATTATTAATTGTTAATTTTTTTATCTTATGTTGTATTATTAGCCGTTATCTTAATTAAATCACATTAAAATCTGACAGATGGCATAAATGAAATCAAAATAATTAAATTTTATTAAAATGCAAAATCCTCTGTCTTATCATTTTCATACATACAAATTGAATATTTTGAGAAGAAAAACCCTCTATCTATCATAAAGTCCTAAATAATTTTAAAAACCAACTATTTTCTCGACCAATAAAAAATACAAATATTTGCAATATTACTCTTAGTAAAAGCTTTGCGAAACACCAAAAGTATGAGTAATAATATGACAGACTTTCACGAATTACATCATGAAAACAAAAAATATCCAAGCGAATCCAAGGAGTCAGTATTTTTTCTGAATCTAAGGTCGTTGAAGTTGTAATTCACATACAGAACACATTAATCATAATGAAATAATCCAGACACTTCGAATACGTGAAAAATTAGGTTTTACATATAAATTTACATATAAAAACATGGGTTTTTATAATACATATTGCTTAACAATTTCTATATTACATATGTATGTACGTTAGAGTGACAATCAGTTGTATGGAAAAAAATTTTTGTTAAAATTTTGAAGAGTGCCGGGTGGAATATTGTGACACCAGGCCTAATAGTTAAATTCTGAAAATTTGAGCCAAATCGGACAACGATTTCTGGACGCGCATCGAGGTCAAAGTTCAGATATATATAAAATTTTACTATTTATATGGAATAAATAGGTGAAACTCGTTAACTTTCTGCATTATTTTCTAGAAATATGTAGATTTATTTATATTAATGAATATTACATTAAAAAAAAAATTTTGGAAATTAACCCTGTATCTCCTTTGGTTCAAAATGATCCAAAAACTGTATTATCGCCAAAATTAGAGAAAAATGCAAATTTTTCAGTTTTTGAAAAAATTTTGCTACTAAATAATACTTTTGCAAATGAATGCAAAAGAATCGAAATATGTACGTAATTATCGTTGTAATGAGATATAAATGACAAAATTTGGTTAAAAAATGTTCAAGTTATTACAAATTCGCCAGACCATTAACGTGTTTCAGGCCAATTGAACAAAAAAATTAGGAAAAAAATTAAGATATTTCGAGAAAAATTAAAATAAAAGCTAATTTTTACTTAAAATATGTCCATATTTACTTGTATATGAGTTTTTGTCTTCGTAGAATACCGTTAACCTATTCGCAAATATGACCAAAAAGTTCAACATTTTTTAACGGCAGTTTTAAAACTCCATTTTCAAATTTTTAAAAATTTTGTTAAACAAATTTCAGAATTTTCCGATCATCACATTGGGGTTTATTGAGATCAAAATAGGGAATAAAAATATGAAAAAATTATGTCAATACCTCTTACAGTTTTTCCGTACCAGCGATTTAAATTTTGCGATTTTCAAGAAAAACTAATTTTTGTCCATATTTAGGCGAATGAGCCCAATTTCCTTACTGTTATAAATTTTAAGTAAAACCTATTCATAATATTATAGTCCTTATAATTTTAAATATGCTCTGAAAGTTTTACTAAAATCGGAAAACGATAACCTTTGAATCGTGAAGGTAAAAGGTCAAATTTTTCAATATTTGGAATTTCTAATGAAAAGATAGCGAAATGTTATATATTTTTGGGCCGATTTTAATGAAACTTGAGGAAAATATATATTGGGGTCTAGCATTTACAACAACAGTGCAAAAATGGATTTTAACCTTTAAGAGGACTTGGGGATTCCTTGGGGAACTTCAAAACGTGGCAATGTAAGCAATGTTTGTCCATTGCGGCAATCAGTACGTCCTTGTGATTCTTGTAGTCATCATACTTCTATATATATAAAAATGGATGTTTGTATGTGGGTATGTTCCGAATGAACTCAAAAACTGCTGATCCGATTTTGATGAAATTTTCAGGGAATCTTCAGAATAGCCTAGCGGGCAACAATGTAAAGTCAGATTTTTCATTTTCGGTCTGTGGGCGGAGGGGCGTGGCAAAATCAATTTTTTACATTTTACCGCTAATGCCAGCTATATATATAAAAAACGGCTGGACCGATTTTGATGCAATCTTCAGGGAATCTTCAGAAAAGCCCAGCGGTTATCACTGTAAAGACAGATTTCAGATATTCGGTGTGTGGGCGGAGGGGTGTGTAAAAATCCAATTTTTACATTATACCGCTAATGCCTATCTATTCTTCTTCTATCTATATATATAAAAATGGATGTTTGTATGTGGGTATGTAATTTTCAGGGAATCTTCAGAAAAGCCCAGCGGTTATCACTGTAAAGACAGATTTCTGATATTCGGTGTGTAGGCGGAGGGGTGTGTATAAATCCAATTTTTACATTATACCGCTAATGCCTATATATCATAAAAATGGATGTGTGTATGTATGTTCCGTATGTACTCAAAAATGGCTGGACCGATTTTGATGATATTTTTACGGTGTCTTCAGAAAAGCCTTTTGGGAACAGTGTAGAGTCAGATTTTAATTTTCGGTCTGTAATAAACAATTTGGTTTGAAAAATTTTACCTTTGACCTTCACGATTTAAGGGTTAAGGTTTTCCAATTTTAGTCAAACTTTCTGAGCATATTTAGAATTATCTGGACTATAATATTCTGAACAGATTTCACTTAAAATTAATAACAGTAAGGAAATTGGGTTCATTCGCCAAAATATGGCCAACAAATTAGTTTTTCTCGAAAATTTATATCGCAAGTACGGAAAAACTATAGGAGGTATTGGCATACTTTTTTCACATTTTTATTCCATATTATGTTGTCAATAAATCCCAATGAGATGGTCAAAAAATTCTGAAATTTGTTTAACAAACATTCGTGTCACAGAATACCATTCCGATCGAAAGTGGAATTAATTCCATTTTTTGCTTCTTTAGAAAAAGTAAAACGAAAATTTCTTTCGGAATGAAACAACTTTAAGGTTACAATGTGGAATTCATATTTCTTTGTAATTATTTGTTTTTCTAAAAATTTTAATCAGTTTCTGTAGAAAAAACTTCACTTTTGCTTTAATCATAAAAATTAAAATCAGAAATGCAAACTTATTAAATATTTTTGAAATTAATAAATTACACGGAATCTGAAGAACCTAAAACGAAATCGATCGGAATTGTTACTACGGAATGGAAACCATTCCGCACAAAATGTGTGACAGGCCTGAAAATTTTTAAAAATTTGAAAATGGAGTTTTGAAACTGCCGTTAAAAAATTTTAAGTAAAACCTATTCATAATATTATAGTCCTTATAATTTTAAATATGCTCTGAAAGTTTTACTAAAATCGGAAAACGATAACCTTTGAATCGTGAAGGTAAAAGGTCAAATTTTTCAATATTTGGAATTTCTAATGAAAAGATAGCGAAATGTTATATATTTTTGGGCCGATTTTAATGAAACTTGAGGAAAATATATATTGGGGTCTAGCATTTACAACAACAGTGCAAAAATGGATTTTAACCTTTAAGAGGACTTGGGGATTCCTTGGGGAACTTCAAAACGTGGCAATGTAAGCAATGTTTGTCCATTGCGGCAATCAGTACGTCCTTGTGATTCTTGTAGTCATCATACTTCTATATATATAAAAATGGATGTTTGTATGTGGGTATGTTCCGAATGAACTCAAAAACTGCTGATCCGATTTTGATGAAATTTTCAGGGAATCTTCAGAATAGCCTAGCGGGCAACACTGTAAAGTCAGATTTTTCATTTTCGGTCTGTGGGCGGAGGGGCGTGGCAAAATCAATTTTTTACATTTTACCGCTAATGCCAGCTATATATATAAAAAACGGCTGGACCGATTTTGATGCAATCTTCAGGGAATCTTCAGAAAAGCCCAGCGGTTATCACTGTAAAGACAGATTTCAGATATTCGGTGTGTGGGCGGAGGGGTGTATAAAAATCCAATTTTTACATTATACCGCTAATGCCTATCTATTCTTCTTCTATCTATATATATAAAAATGGATGTTTGTATGTGGGTATGTAATTTTCAGGGAATCTTCAGAAAAGCCCAGCGGTTATCACTGTAAAGACAGATTTCTGATATTCGGTGTGTAGGCGGAGGGGTGTGTATAAATCCAATTTTTACATTATACCGCTAATGCCTATATATCATAAAAATGGATGTGTGTATGTATGTTCCGTATGTACTCAAAAATGGCTGGACCGATTTTGATGATATTTTTACGGTGTCTTCAGAAAAGCCTTTTGGGAACAGTGTAGAGTCAGATTTTAATTTTCGGTCTGTAATAAACAATTTGGTTTGAAAAATTTTACCTTTGACCTTCACGATTTAAGGGTTAAGGTTTTCCAATTTTAGTCAAACTTTCTGAGCATATTTAGAATTATCTGGACTATAATATTCTGAACAGATTTCACTTAAAATTAATAACAGTAAGGAAATTGGGTTCATCCGCCAAAATATGGCCAACAAATTAGTTTTTCTCGAAAATTTATATCGCAAGTACGGAAAAACTATAGGAGGTATTGGCATACTTTTTTCACATTTTTATTCCATATTATGTTGTCAATAAATCCCAATGAGATGGTCAAAAAATTCTGAAATTTGTTTAACAAACATTCGTGTCACAGAATACCATTCCGATCGAAAGTGGAATTAATTCCATTTTTTGCTTCTTTAGAAAAAGTAAAACGAAAATTTCTTTCGGAATGAAACAACTTTAAGGTTACAATGTGGAATTCATATTTCTTTGTAATTATTTGTTTTTCTAAAAATTTTAATCAGTTTCTGTAGAAAAAACTTCACTTTTGCTTTAATCATAAAAATTAAAATCAGAAATGCAAACTTATTAAATATTTTTGAAATTAATAAATTACACGGAATCTGAAGAACCTAAAACGAAATCGATCGGAATTGTTACTACGGAATGGAAACCATTCCGCACAAAATGTGTGACAGGCCTGAAAATTTTTAAAAATTTGAAAATGGAGTTTTGAAACTGCCGTTAAAAAAATTTTTTTTTTTTGGTCATACCTGCGAATAGGGTAACGGTATCCTACGAAGACAAAATCTCATATACAAGTAAATATGGATATATTTTAAGTAAAAATGAGCTTTTATTTTAATATTTATCAAAATATGTTAATTTTGTTCCTACATTTCTTGTTCTAGTTGCCTGAGACACGGTAATGGCTTGGCGAATTTTTAATAACTTTAACATTTTTACATTTGGTCAATTCACCTATCATGTCATATTGTCATAATGTCCTAATATTTCACAATGTTTTGAAAGTGTTGTTATTGCCTTGCAAGCTAAACATTTCCCAAAATAATACTACTCTGTATGCTAAGTTTATTGTGTTATCGTAACCAACCAGCAGAACCCTGTGCCGAACGCCTAAGAGTCGGTTAAGCCGAGCCGTTGAGTCGTGAAATATTAGGACTTTATGACAATATGATATGATAGGAGGCCTTGAGAATTGACCAATTATATAAGAAAAAAGTAACACTAAAGTACAATAGGACCACCATTCAATGGACAACTTCAATGTAAATAGGCCAGATTACTTTCTTATTCTTGGAGTGAAATTGTTCGTCACTTATGTGTGTTGGTTATCTGGTTTCTTTGCTGTGTTGAGATGAAGTTCATTATCCTTCCACGCGATGTCTCTTTAGAACACCACACAGTGGGGGATCTGAAAAAAGTGGAAATAAATCTGTAACTTCTAAACGAATAGCCCGATTTTAATAAAAATTCCCATGGCCATAGAGGAGGTGTTGATAAGATTAAGTTTTGAATTTGGGCTTATAACACCAAGGGGGGCCGAGCCACAATGCCCCAAAGTGGGGTACCTCGGGTATATCAAAAATTAAAAATGATGCCAAATTTTTGTTTGCGATCCGATTTGAAAGATTTTTATATATATGGAATCTACTAGACGTAGGGTTGCCAGCGGTCTGGACTTGGCTGGATTGTCCAGCTTTTTTGATGCCTGTCCAGTATCAAGCTAAAATTGAATTTGTCCAGCTAAATTGATATTTTCGACAATAATATCTATAAATGAAAATTTACTTCCTCTAATTAGTACACAGTAATAACTTATGCAAAAAAGTGCATGTATTAACACATTTCTTGGCACCAAAACGTTTAAGACGGAATTAGAAATTTTTTTAAAAACAGCGGTTAGGTATTAAGAAAATCGTTAAGACTTTGTGATGACTCCTCTTTATTAAAAAAATAGCATTTTTAAATTTATTAAATGTCCTATTTTCTTGGAAAGATTTACAAAAGCTTGAAATATCTGAAAAAATAGATAACGATGAACTATGTATCGATTACTGCTGCTTTCGTGGAGCTTATAAACAAATACCAAGAGATTTGTCAAATGATATGGTTCTATTTTGTTTACCAAAGGTGAAAAGAATGATTTCGAGAATTTTAGAAAAGTTGTATGTTTATGTGAAAGAGCTTTTCCTATTTTAAACAATCTCTATACTAAAAAAAACCGGTTGTCATTGGACCTGATTAGAGCCCAAATATTAATACGAACAAATTTAGAGGAATCTTGTTTACATTTTCAAAATTGTTTACATATCTCTAAAGGTTTGGAATAGGCCAAATTCGTAAGCTCAAAAACGAAATAAAGTGGCAGTGTTTTTAGTATTTAATTTATTACTTTTAATTCTTTATTTACATACATATGTAATTAAATATGTATATTAGGGTGGGTCGATTTAGCAGTCGATATGGTGTCATCGACTTTTCGATAGTTTTTGGCATGAAGAAAAAAAATGTACACTACGACATATCAAATTTCAGAAAAAGTAAAAAATTTACTTTTTCTCAACTTTTATTTTTTAAGGTTTATTAAATCGACTGATTTAATTTTTATTTAAATATTACCTTAAATATTAAAACAAATTAAATCAGCCGATTTTTTCTATTATCCACTAAAAAACTCTAACTTGAAAAGCGACAAAGTGGGGTTTGTAAGTCTAGGTGAGGACATACAAATACTATTTTCAAAGATTTTGAAACACCCTCAAATTTTTGAGTTATTTTGAAACAACTCACACATTTTTGGACCGATTTCAAAATTTTAAACAGTTACGGAAAAGCAAAAATTAACCTTTCATAAAATATATGCATAATATTTATAACTTACAAATGTATCAAAAAAGGCATATTTTAAAGCGTTATAAGAGTTCTTTCTAAATCCGTTAAAAAATTAAGATGATGAACATCACTAAAAACAGGTTTTTAGTTGTTCGCTAGGTCGTTTTCCAAGTTTTTTTTACTGTAGCACCGTGTACAATTTAAAAAAATATTTACACAAAACCATAATTAACATTTTCTCGGTCATATTTTTAAGTCCAGTTTTTTTTTTATTTGTCCAGTTTTTTAAAACCCAATGTCCAGATTTTTGCGAATCTGAATCTGGCATCCCTAACTAGACGAGATCTACAAAAAACATTGCAGTTTACGAGTTATTCGCATTTGAAAAGTAAAATTTTATTTTATTTACCTACCTTGACCTGGTTTTTTGCTAATAACTGATCCAATTCTTTCCCGATTTTCTTGAAATATAATTTTTTGAATTAACAAGACATGTAGTAGGAAAGAATTGTTTAAAAACCTCTACTGAGTCAAAAGTTATGTGCATTCAAATTTAAAAAAATAAAAAAGTCGTTTTTTCGCCATTTTTTTCGAAAAAAGTACTTACATTAATTTTAAATTATGCAGAAAATAAGAAAAACATAAATAGTGTATTTATATAAGTTAATAAAACAAGTGAGTTGCGAATTCTTCTATGAAGATGTTTGGCATTGCTCATCTATTGATTGACCCCTTTACTTTTTATTAATAACTTCAATTGATTTATTCAGAACAAAGAATAATCAATAACTCTCTTTAAATGCCGTTATCCTACAATCATTACCGTAGCTTTACTCAGTAAAGCTACATAAGATTTAAGACCCAGTATGAAATATTAATCTACATTAACCCATTAACTACTGCCTCCCTTAAAATCAATACGTCTCGGCTTGAACATTATTTGTTTAAAATGTTATAGACATCATTGACTTCTTCTTTTTTCTGTTTTAATTTTTAAAAAAAATTACAATATGACGCTTATCATTATAATTTTGTTAATATGTTCTACATCTGGTTAAATTAATAATATTTTGATAAATTTGATTTCAACGAATATTTTCAACAATTTTGACAAAAATCAAGTAATAATTTGTACAATTTTAATATGTTTTTTTAATTAAATTTTTCAATTCACAAAAGTTATCGAATATTGTCCTTATGGACTATTCTGTTATCAATTCTGACCGTCGTGCCCAAATCCTCTTGAATAACCTTCTCAGTATAAATCCTGCTAAATTTATTTCCTAAACGTTTGTTCACCTTTACAAATACCTTTTCGCCCGGATTAAATGTTCTCACTGTTCTACTTCTGTTGTGATATTCTAAATCAGTTCTTTGTTTTGATATTAATCTATTTTTTACATTATTTCTAAATTTAGTTGAGGACGAATTAATAACATCGATTGCCATAAGAACTAATTCTACCGTGTCAATTGAACTCTGCTCCAAACGAATTCATCTCGCTATTTCCGTGAGTGTACTGTGGAACCTTTCAACTTGTCCGTTAGAAGAGCTATGAAGTGGAGGTACTGCAAATACTGTTGCTCCAAAACAATTTTTTAGAAAACTTCTGATTGTTTCTGAATTTAACGATTTCTCGTTATCACACACAGAAAAAACTATTTTTTAAACCTTTTCAATTCAAATATTTGTCACATATTGAACTGGTTTCAATAATTTCATAATTAAATCAAGTATTCATTTGCTCAAAAACAAAATTTCTTGATATTTTCCATTGAATTTTGAGTTTTGAATTTGATTATTTTGACAATTGAATATACAATTTTCGTTATTGGTTGAATTTCAAATACAAAAATTATTGAATAGATAATTTTTGAAAACACATTTTTGTTATTTTTTGTGTTTCAATTACGAAAATTATCTATTCAATAATTTTTGTATTTGAAATTCAATTGTAAAATAATCAAATTCAAAACTCAAAATTCAGTAGAAAATATCAAGAAATTTTGTTTTTGAGCATATGAATACTTGATTTAATTATGAAATATGGGATAAATGTTTGAATTGAAATATAATTTTTTCTGTGCAAATGATGGTCTGTGTATCTTTGAATATGTTAAATATCTCATATAAAGCAGGTTTTATATCAATTATGCTTCGAGATTGAATATTTTTTACCAAAGCAAATTTAGAAAATTTATCAACAGCGCACAGTGGTATGAGAATAAAAAAAGAGGGAAATAAATCTGTAACTTCTAAACCCTTACGCCGATTAGAATGAAATTTCACATGCGCAAAGAGGAAGTGTAGTTGAGTTTAAGTTTTGAATTTGGATCTTATTAGCCCACCAGGAGCGGGACCAGGTATTCCCAAAGTAGGACATCTCGGGTATGTTCAATTTTTAAAATGATCCTCTTTCTTCGTTTGTGTTCCGATTTAAAAAAATTACACATATAGAATCTTCTCGTCGAGCACTACATAAAACCTCGTAACTACCAATTATCTCTTATAGCTTAGGAGATATTCGCATTTGAAAATTTTGAATATAAAAAAATTAAAAAAGGCGATTTTTCGCAATTTTTTTGGGAAAAAAGTACTTTTATTCTTTTTAAGTTATCTAAAAAATTTCTAAGAGGATGTATAATGAATTTGTACTTTTTGAAAAGCTAACTTTACGCCAAATATTCTATATGAAAAAATATTTATAATTTTTGATACCGACGGGATCAGGTCCATTCAAAAAATGCATATTTTTTTTATAAAATTCAACTTTAGGGCAAAAATTCTCAAATCGCATACCCGATATCAAAATATAGTAAACTATTTCAGATGGCCTAATAAGTTCTTAATTATTTTGTAAAGGGTTTCGATAACCCCGCCCCTGGTATGGATATTATAGCCAAAAAACGAAAAATCCCATTTTTGGGATTTTCCATTTTAAATAGAAAAATCTATACAACTGTGAAATTTCATTAAAAAATATTCATAAATAAAATTTATATTTCAATTTGAAGAATTTGTATCTATGCAAAATTCAATAAAAATCATTTTTTGTCATATTTTTCAAAAAAGTATTCCACGAATTTTTTAATTGTCAAAAGTTATATACATTTTTGAAAAGTAAACAAAATCCTCTATCCATTGATATATAACATGTCTACCTTATGTTTTTTTGTGTGTCAAATAAATTAGGGAAAACTTAACAACTCGCTGAGAATTTACCTAACATAGAAATTCATAAAAAAGCATGTTGCCTACATGATTAAATTTTCAAATGCGAATATCTCCTAAGCTATAAGAGATAATTGATGGCTACGACGAGGTTTTATGTAGTGCTCGACGAGGAGATTCTATATGTGTAATTTTTTTAAATCGGAACACAAACGAAGAAATAGGATAATTTTAAAAATTGAACATACCCGAGGTGTCCTACTTTGGGAACCCCTGGTCCCGCTCCTGGTGGGCTCATGAGGTCCAAATTCAAAACTTAAACTCGACTACACTTCCTCTACACTTCCTTCAAATCGGCGTAAGGGTTTAGAAGTTACAGATTTATTTCCATCTTTTTTATTCTCATACCACTGTGCAGCGGTCGAAAAATATTTTCGATCTGTTGCATAGATATCTATATGTAGTATTTCACCTGGATACGATGGTATTGGCGTTTGGCAGATTTCTGTTCTTTTTGGATGTCTTAAATATTTCGCCTCTTTGCAGACTTTGCAGTTTTTAATTATATCAGTTAGTTTTTTCTTAATGTTAGGAAAATAATAGTCCTCCAAGATTTGATTTAGATTTCACCTGGATACGATGGTATTGGCGTTTGGCAGATTTCTGTTCTTTTTGGATGTCTTAAATATTTCGCCTCTTTGCAGACTTTGCAGTTTTTAATTATATCAGTTAGTTTTTTCTTAATGTTAGGAAAATAATAGTCCTCCAAGATTTGATTTAGATTTTCCGCTGCTGATCTGTGTGCTCTATTGTGTTCGTTTATCAAAATTTAATTTTGATCATCCTCGTTTAAGACATCATTAACGAATTTATTTGTATGAAACATATTAGCTGAAGGGAAATTTGTAACTAAAGTGTGCTGAATTTTTCCTATAATTGACTGTTCACAATATATCGCATTTTTCACGTTAGGATTTAAACATTTTTTAAAATTTGAAATTATTTCATTAATATTGGTGAATGTGACGTAGTGGCGTTTTTTATTTTCAAAGGTTGTTTTGATTTCAACTTTATAAATAGTACCTTCACTAAGAATTATTTGATTGTTGATTCCTGGGAATTTCTTCCCTCGATGCTGTGTCAGTAGAAGAATTTGTTCTGATATTCCTTACATTTGTTGTAACGATTTTCTCAGTTTCACTTGCTGTATCAGTTTCGGAGGCATTTTCGTTTAAAATATTTATAAATTGTCGGGACAAGGCGTCAGCGACTACGTTCTCTTTCCCTGGTTTGTAAAAAAATTTTGGAGAGTATTCATCAATAGCCGCTTTCCATTTTGATATATTTGGATTTTTCTCAGATGAGTATGTAAGGGGTTGGTGGTCGGTATAAATATTTAAATTTTTTGTCCCATACAAGTAGTTTAACTTTCGGATTGACCATACAATTGCTAATAGTTCTCTTTCATTGGTAGCATATTTTGTTTCAGCATGGGATAAAGTTCGAGAAATCATTGTTATAGGCCTACCTTTTTGCGACAGCACTGCTCCTATTGCATATGACGATACATCGGTTGTTAAGTCAAATGGTTCGTTGAAATCAGGATGAAGCAAAAGAACATCCTCAGAAACTAATATTTGTTTTAAAAAATTTCTACTTCAAACTCATTTAGTGATATTCGGATATTTTTTCTAATGCTAATATTTCCATTTTCACCCCTAAATATTTGGTAAGTGGCTTCGCAATTTGGGAAAAATCTTTTACGAATCGACGGTAATAGCTTGCTAATCCCAAAAATGACCTCAAGCTTCGCAATGTTGTTGGTATTTGAAAATTTAAAATATGCTCTATTTAATCGGGATGTGTGCTTATCCCATTTTCAGATACTATAAATACCAGATATTCAACAGATTTGCAAAAGAAATTGGATTTTTCTTTCGATATTCGCATATTTGCTCTAAATAATTTACTCAATATTCTCTCAATATCCTCTAAATGATCTTTTGCTGATTTAGAAAAGATTATGATATCGTCAACATATACGTGGCATGTTTTTCCATTCTCCTCACGTAAAAGTATAACGGAAATATTCGGAATTGGGTATCAATCAGCTATAGATTTCAAATTTAACTTTCGGAAATCTATGACCATTCTCTTTTTTGGAACTCCATTTTCATCAAATCCTTTTTTGCTTACTACTAAGGCAGGACTATTGTAAGGCGAATAAGATGGTCCTATTATATTGTTCTTCAGCTATTCTTGGATTTCGCTATTTATAAAATCATTCATCGATAATGGATATGGTCGCGCTGAACAATAAATTGGTTCTTCCGTTTCTGTTTTTATATCTGCAGTAACGTTTGTATTAAATTTTTTTTTTTTTTTTTTCATCATTTATTTATTGTATCTTCATTATTTAATGAACTAACAATAAGTGGTTCAAATCTTATATATAATATTATTATTTAATTAGTCCAGCCAGTGCCGGACGAAAAAATTTTGTGTTCATGGTTGTTTTGGTTAAATTGGCATTCTTCCTTCTAGATTAGGTCTGCTGTGTCCCTCCTTCTTAATCGAGTGTGGCCACGGTTATCTAATATGTTGCGGGCCAGCGGGTTTGGGTGAACTTCAAGTTTTTTTAAATATTTTTGTACGTTTTTCGAGATTTCAGTTTTTACAATGGGCACGTTTAGATCTTTGTGTATATTCGCGTTTTTGATATACCAGGGGGCAACTGTGATCATTCTTAGAAACTTGTTTTGGCGTCTTTGGATCTTTTCTACATTTGACGCTGAGGCCGTGCCCCATAACTGTATGCCATAACACCATATCGGTTTTATGATCATGTTATAAAGTAGAAGTTTACAATCTAAACTAAGCGTGGAGTTTCTGCCAATAAGCCAATTAATTTGAATTGATTTCAATTTCATTTGAGTCAACTTTGCATCTATATGACTTTTCCATGTAAGGCGACGATCGAGATGTATTCCGAGGTATTTCACTTCCGATTGTTGAATTATTGTTTGGTTATTGATATGAATAGGGGGGCATGATTCTCTACGCAATGTAAATGTAATGTGTGTACATTTTTGCTCGTTGACTTTAATTTTCCATTGTTTTAACCATTTTTCTAATTCAAATATGTGGTTTTGTAAGTGACGAGACGCTTCTTGAGGGTTTTCATGAATGCTTAGAATAGCAGTATCATCAGCAAATGTTGATGTATGAGTGCGATTGTTAGTTGGCATATCAGACGAATACATCAAATATAAAAAAGGTCCCAGGATACTGCCTTGGGGGACTCCAGCTTCAATGGGTTGTGCAGTACTTAAAAAGTTTCCCTCTTTAACCTTAAATGTTCGACCAGTTAAATAGCTTTCCAACAGCTTATGTGTGTTTGCCGGTAAATTTTGACTCAATTTGTATATTAATCCAGCATGCCATACCTTATCAAACGCTTGAGAGATGTCGATGAAGAGTGCAGAACAGTATTTCTTTTCTTCAAACGCTTTTATCACCATATTTACAAGTCTATGGGTTTGTTCGATAGTACTGTGTTTTCTTCTAAATCCAAATTGATGATTCGGAATACAATTGTTTTCAGTTAACATCGGGTACAACTTGTTCATAAGTATCTTCTCAAATAGCTTTGATATATTAGACAATAGGCTGATGGGTCTGTATGATTCTACTTTTGTGTGATCTTTTCCCGGCTTGGGTATCATGGTAACCAGTGAAACCTTCCATTCTGGAGGATAATATTCAAGTCGTAATATAGCATTAAAAATAAAAAGAATTATTTTTATTGCTATCCGGGGTAGCTCCATAAGCATCTTGTTGCTGATCTTATCCATACCAGGCGCTTTCTTGGGATTTAAATCAGCAATAGCATTTTCGATCTCTCGAATCTCAAAACGTAGGGGTACGGCTGCTGCAAAATAGGGTGCAACAGGTGGCAACTCAATTGCTTCGTTTGATGTGTTCGGTGTAAATACTTTTTTTAAATGATTAACAAACAGATTCCCTTTTTCAGTATCATTTCTTGCCCAACCACCACTTGAATTTCGCAAGGGGGACTTACATATAACGGGTCTTTTAAGATTTTTTGTTGCTCGCCATAAAGAGTAATCCGATTGTGGGGTTGCGTCCAGGCTTTCTAAATATTTATTCAATGATTCCATTTTTCGAAATTCCAAGAGCTTTTTAAATCTTTTTATACAATCTTTAAGCTTCGATTTTAGTTGGGGGGATCTGTGCAATTGCCACTCTCTTCGAAATCTTCTTTTTTCAGTTAAGAGCCGTTCGACATCTGCAGAATTAATTCTATTATATCTGAATTTTCGGGGTGTTTGGGTAGCATGTTGAGCAGCCATTCTGAGATTTTTATCGAAATTGATAAGAGAGTGATCGATATTTTCTGGTGTTCTTAGCGGTATGTTTTCCGAGCAATGTGTACTGAGGTATTTTTTATATTTGAGCCAATTTATTCTTGTGCCTGCCATCGCTAAATTACCAGTCGGGGATACAATTTCTAGGGGGCTCAATAAAGTAATAATAGTGGGTGAGTGATCTGAAGATAGTTCCAGCGAGGATTCAATTTGAATCATTTCTCTAGGGATATTTTTCATCACGCTAAAATCAATAACATCCGGTATTTTTCGTGGGTCAGTAGGCCAGTAAGTAGGTTGGCCGCTCGAAAGCACATGCAAACCCATTTTAGAGATTGAGTCGAACAAAACACGACCTTTAGGGGTAATCAGTCGTGATCCCCAGAATGTGTGCTTAGCATTATAATCGCCAGCAGCCAGGAAACGGGGGCCTAGTGATTTAAAAAATCTATTATATTGACTTTCTGTAATTGAGAATCTTGGGGGTGAGTATATCGATGAAATCACTAAGTTTCGATGAAAATCTTCAAGACAGATTGTAGTAGCTTGAAGATAATCTTCGCAAAAATCACACATTAAGTAGTGTTTTATTCGAGCTTTTATTAAAATTGCCGAGCCTCCGCATGCTCTACCTCTGGGATCTTTGGTGTCATATATTACATATCCATTTATTCGAAAGGAACTTCTGGACGTCAAATGAGTTTCAGAAACCAGCATTACATCAATTTGTTGGTTTCTTAAAAAATATTCGAGTTCGTTTTTGTGTTGGCGTATGCCGTTTGCATTCCAAAAACATATTCTTAGGCAGTTCATGGTCTGTTAAGCACAGCCTGCAATAACATTGATTGCATCTTAAGCATTTCTTGCATCATGTTACTCATTGAGTTTGTAAAGTTATTTACCGATTGCACAAGAGTTTCTATTGTAGATTCTAGTCGGGTAAAATTGAAAATTGGCGTTTGCTCTCTTACCTCTGGGTTCATATTTTCGTTTTGGGGTTGACGGACTTGCGGCTGAGTTTGGTTGTTTCTAAGTACATTTGCATATGTTACTTTGTTGTCATATGTCTGTTGCAACGGGGGGTAGTTCAAATTGATGTTATTTAATGGCTGAGCGGGGAAAATCTTTGGTTTCTGGCTTTGTGATTTTTTAACAATTGAGTAGATAGGACAACCCCTGTAGTTTGCTGTGTGGTTACCTCCGCAATTGCTGCATTTTTTTATTTTAGGATCATCTTTAGATTTGTTACATTGGGATGTGTTATGCAACTCCCCGCAAATGACACATACTGGTGGCAATTTGCAATATGCCTTGGTGTGTCCATATTCTTGGCCATTCATACATTGAACGGGGCCAAATCGTTTGTGTGGTTCTTCTACCGTAATTTTACGATGCAATAAGTACTTCAAGTTATATATGGGATGTGTTTCATTTTTTTTCAGGTTTATGTCACCGGGTTCAAGTTCAACACGGAAGAGTGGTTGGGGTATTTTTTCGCGATTTCCAATATTTATCACATTTTTTGTCTTATAGCCTTTATCTTCTAAGCTTTGCTTTATTTCGAGTGGTTCAACATTACAGTCAATACCCTTTATTACAACTTGTAGACCCTTGCTTCCTTTCAGCTGATAAGTGTAAAAACTTTTCTTTTGAGTTTCAAAATATGTTACAACCTTTCTATAATCGTTTTCACTATTGACCTGTATTTTAGTTTCATGAATCGTGCCTTTCTTGATTGGGATTACGTAAAAAGAGTTCTCTCCTATTAATGAGATCAGGCTCTGAACCAGTGGATTCGAATTATTTTCTCTCAAGTAAATGGGGGGTGGTTTTGTAGAATGGATTTTATTTACTGGTTCATTAGTTTCACATTCCAGAATAGAAAAACGATTTTCATTATATAATTTGGCCAAGGGTGCCGCTTTCGAGGACTTGGGACTTCGTGCCCGTTTTAATACTGTAATATACCGGTCCATTCCAACCTGTATTTGGGATTTATTATCATTATTTAATGGTTGACTAATCTTGGGTATAACGCCGCTTAATGGGTTAATTTTATTTGTAGTTAGTGTGGTGGATTTCGTATCTGAAGCTGATATAGCTAGCATACTTTCAGGCATAGATAAAATATTTTTATTTTCTGGTAACTCTCCTATAACATCTGTTGAATATTCTTTCGTTTGACAATCATTAGTTGTTGTCAATGCGGGGGAACAAGATCGAGCACGGTTAACAGGTTTGGCGGTTAAAAACAAGTTGTCATCTATTCTTCTGTTTGTTTTGTTTATATTTTTTTCATCTACATTAACTGTAACGTATGCATTTCTGCCGTTTACACTTAACCTTCGCTCACTGTTTTCGTTGAAGAGACTCATTTAAGAGTATTTGTAATTACTTTCGTTAACACTCTTGATCTTTATTTAATAGTCAATGCACAAAAAAGGTTCAAAAAAAGAAAAAAAAAATATAAAGAATTTTTTTTTTACTTATTTGTCTTTTAGTTGTTGTTTTGATTTTTTTATTTAATAATATTATTAAAAAAAAGCGTCCTTTCGCGTAAATAATAAACAGGTGATATTTATATTTATTTTCCGATAGATACATTTTGTATTAAATGATAATTAAATTATTAAATGTATTAAATGATAAATAAAAATTAAATTATTTACCTCATTATTGGAAAAATGCTTTAGCTCTTCTTCGCCACCATCATATTTTAAAATTCCTTTTTATACCCTTCACCTTCGTGAGAAGGGTATATATAAGTTTGTCATTCCGTTTGTAATTTCTACATTTTTCATTTCCGACCCTATAAAGTATATATATTCTGGAACCTTATAGATAGCGGAGTCGATTAAGTCAGTCTGTCTGTCCGTCTGTCTGTTGAAATCAATTTTCTGAAGACCCCAGATATCTTCGGCATCCAAATCTTCAATATTTCTGTCAGACATGCTTTCGAGAAGTTTGCTATTTAAAATCAACAAAATCGGTCCATAAATAACGGAGATATGAGCAAAAAACCGGGACAACCTCGATTTTTTACCTATTTTTGATCTATATCTGGATTACTAAGTCATTAATATAGACAATATGGATATCTAATGATAGATATTTCAAAGTCCATTGCAACGATGTAGATAAGGCTATAGTAAGTTGGACCTACAATGGGTCAAAATCGGAAAAATATTTTTTAACCAGAATTTTTTTTTCATCAAAAATTGTTTTTGTCATACATTTTTTTTCGAAAAAAAATTAATTTAAAAACAAATTTTCCAAAAAATTTGGAAAAAACTTTTTTTAAAAAAAATTAAAAAACAATTTCAAAAAAAATTTTTGAAAAACAATTAAAAAAAAATAAATTTTGTTTACCTAAAAAAATTTATTTTAAAGTATAATTTGGTGAAGGGTATATAAGATTCGGCACAGCCGAATATAGCTCTCTTACTTGTTTAACATCAATTTGAGCATTTATTTCCTTAAGAAAATCGAAACCTACTATTCCATATTTAGTGACCCCAAATCTGCTATATAATTCTTCGATGCCCCAGTATCTATAAGAATTTTTATATCCCTACCTCCAAAAGTCCTTTTTACATAAGGAAGGAGGGACAGTCCCCTAAAAATTTACTTCATCTTCAGTATTTATCCTCTCAAAATGGTCATTATTTGTATCATCATTTTGGTAAAATTGTATGGAGTAATAAAAATTTTAATGGTTTATTATTGTTGTTGTTTAGAAACAATAAATATAAGTAAAAATAAACAAAAAAAGGCTTTATTTTGAAATAAAACTGCACCACTCGAATATTCACTTATATAGAATTTTTCAGGAAGTACTTATCTGTATGAAATATTATCAGGAGCACAATTTTATAGATGATATAAATTAATTAAATGTTTAAGAAATTACAACACAATAAATTCACGACCGAACTCTAGCAGGGTTGCCGATGGCAATGTTATGTTCAAAATACTGTGGAATTTCTTGTTGCTGAATCATATTTATTCTCTGAAATTTGTTAAAGTTTTGCCTATCCGACGAATAAGGGCGTTTATTCACCCGCTGGTCGTAGACATTTCCGTTATTGCTGCCTATTCCATTGAGGATTTGCAAATTGTGGGACATTTCTTGTTACATTATAGTTAAAACGTTTACTAGGTTCATGAAACGTATTATTTCAATTCATCGGAAAACTACGATTTATTTGATTCGCCTGTGGTCGAAAACTACTTCGTGTGGTTTTCAGAAATCTGTTGGTAATGTGGTGAATTATAATTTCGATTTCCTTTGGACGAATTATTCCAGAATGTAGTGGCAAAATTATATCTACAATTATTGATTTCTAATTCTTGGACAAGTGCCAGAGCTGAAGGCATATCTGAAGGTTTACAAGAGAACAAAATATCACACATTGGTTTCGAGATCCCTGAGACAAATATTCTTAGTGCATCCTGTCTGTATTTGTGGTTTAATGATTCAATCAGTGGCCTATTTCCTTTATTTGTCATGATTACATTGTTTATTATTAGTGTTATTTTTTGCTCAACTTCATCATAAAATTCTGTGATTGACTTCGAACCTTGCCTAAGAGTTGATAATTCGTGTTCGAGGGTGAATATCGATCTTTTATCGCAGTATGAAAAATCTAATCGGACTATTATGGCCTTAAAATTTAACACAGAATTGTAGGAACTAAGCAACGTATCTGCAGAACCAACCACCTTGTTTCTAATAATTACCACGACTTGATAATATTTCGAACTACCCTCATAACCCTCAAAAAGTCTGTGTGCCACCGTAGCAGCCTGTCGCCAAGAAACATACTTTTGCATGTCACCTGAGAATTCTGGAACCTATTTAACTATATCAAGTGATTCATTACATTCAATCCCTTGAACTATTTCGATTGGTCAAAACTCTTCTACCAGAATCGGTGTTTCAATTATACTCAACCTTCTTTCTAATTCATCTATCTCCGTCTGCATCTGTGACCTAGTCTGTTCTGTGGTCGACAATATAGCCGTCGAAACTATATCCCGTAAAACTTGAGGATCCATTTCCCTTTTATTTTCACTACGTAAGTCCAAAAATGACAATGTCTTGGTCAATTCTTCAATACTCATGTGGTAGAAAATATGAATCAATTTAAGATTATTTCATTTATTAGACACTTTTTTAAATTATATAAAAAAAATCATGTAAAGTTTCTCAGAATTTAGTAATTAATTTTTGTCAAAATAAGAATAGTTTTTTTCTTGTTTTTTTTTATAAACAATATATTTAATTTCAAATAAGGTTACAATGTTTAATTTCTTTTGGATTTAATTTACAACTTAAATAATTTTATAACAAATAATAAGGGTCCTCATGTAAACGCTTAAAAGCCTCGCAAACTGTGCAATCTGTGCATTTTTACACTCTCGCAAATGAAATGTCAAAAAATGTATGGAAATTCGTTTGCACAACTCCGATAAGTTTGCGCGACAATTTAGACTCGCAAACTTGAATTTATTGTGCATTTGATGAATCAGCTGCTTTTGTTTACTTTTATTTATAAGAAATAAAAACCAAATAAAATATAAAAATTTTGTGCATGTGAAAATTGTGTAACTTTGGAACAGAATGATTGTATTAAATGACATTGTGTATGAAAACATTAACCAACAGCTAGAACATAAACAAAGTCCTCCAAACTATGTATACCACCGTTTGTTCCAAAGATTTAACTTTCACTGCATTTTAAAATTAAAATTTATACAATTTGAAAAAAAATTATTAAAGCTTTTGTTGAATTTATGTATTTTTATTTGACAAATATAAATTTTCTGTATAAACTTGCACAAAATTGAAAAGGTGGGTTCATGAAACATGTCGCGCAAATTTGCCCATTTGCACAAATGGGAAACTTAAGCGTTTAAATGAGTACCCTTAATATTAAATTAAAGTTTAATAGAAATATTTTTTTTAATAATTGTATACTCAAAATAAAAATACTTGTGGTTTCGTTGTTGATTGTTTTAATGATGCAGAGAGAATGAGAATTTACATTTTATGTATGCTAATGCTAGGGCTAAAGTTAGAGTTTGAAAAATAAGTAAATAACAAATTAACGTTATAAATTCAGCAAAGGAAAACAAATTAGTGTTAAATGAAAGTATCAATCAAAGTAATCGAATATTAGAATATTGTAAATGTAATAAAGTTATTCAAAAGAGTCAAATCATAATTTATGTTAGTAAGTAAAAAATTAACTTTATATTTAAATAGTTATAAAATAGTTTTCTAATTTAGGATAAATGTAGTTATGACCGAACAATAATATTATAATTTTTAACAGTTTTAGAATATTAAATTAGTTTTTTTAAATTTAGATTACACGTAAATATAAGTACATATAAAAAGTTTACAATTTCAATATAATACTATATTATGTAGTTAATAATTTTTTATCTCTTCAAATACTCTTATTTCTTATCGAAATATGTATATTAGGTATATTCTTTTTAATTTAACAATTTTTTAATTTTTATGTTATACTAATTACATATGAGTATGTCTCTAAAAATATTTCTTAATTAAATTGTCATGCTCTTTATTTTATTCCAGTTTAGATCTCCCCTTATTTCTCTTTTGCTGACAAGATTTTTAGATGCACTCGAATTTTTATTTTCTCTTTCGTTGATTTTTTCAACCTTCTAATTTCTTTTTGAATGAATTTTTATGTAAAAAATAAGATGCGAGAATTTGATTTTTTTTACTTTGTTATAGTTATTCTCTATTATTTCTTTTTTAATGATTTTAAAGCAAGTTTTTTTTTAAGATTTACACGTTCCGTTATCTATATATATAAAAGAGTAACGTTACTGACTGACTGACTGACTGATTCATCATCGCACAGCCCAAACGGCTGAAGCTAGAATCACGAAATTTTAACTGTGGGTTCCTCCCTCCCCAAAACGATCCGATAAGAAGGGATTTTTGGAAATTCGAACGTTTAGGGGGTAAAAAAGGGTAAAAACGGGTAAATTCGGTAACCTTATATCTTCAAAACTAATAAAGATACAAAAAAACTTAAAATAGCATGTTACTCCATTTAAAAAATAAGCTGACAGGTGTTTCGTACTTTTTGGAAATTCGAAACTTTTAGGGGAGAAAACGGGTAAAAACTGTATTTTGGTACTTTTTTTTGCACCCTATGTATCTTTTAAACTAATAAACACAGAAACAAATCTTAAATCGTATTCTTTAATTAACAAAAAATAAAAAATATAAGTTTGGTACTTTTTGGAAATTCGAACCTTTAAGGGATAAAAATTGTGTTAATTTTTGGTACTTTTTCATAAAATATGTTTTTCTATAATTTGACATAGACATACGAATATTTTATTATGAAATTTATTTTATTACATAAATTTATTTTAATGAAATTGTACCACCTCAATGGGGATAAAAAAGGTACCAAAAAGGGGATAAAATCGGGAAAATACATTATATTTGAAATTAAGCCAATTTTGATAATTTTTTTAACGTTGGTTCCTGGATTCATACAAAAATTAACTAACAGGGTGTTATTTGGAACTCGAGTACCAAGGTGTATATTGGGCCAAATCCGGGTAAACAGTTTGGTACTTTTTTTAAAACATATTTATTCTTGGGCACATTAACACAGATTTTAATATTTTGATACATGCCTATAGCATAAACAATTTTGGCAAAATGGAATATTTTTAAATTTCAAACTTGAGGGGTGTTCAAGTAAGAAAAGGGAAATTGGTACTTTTCTCCTAATGGTACTTTTTTAACATTTTAAATTATTTCAGTCATCGAGATTAAAGTTAGCTGATATGTATTTGAGTGAAGTTAGTGTTAGGAATAGGGGCTAATATTTAGGTACCAAAATGTGTGAACTGTACTATAGGTACTTTTTTGTTCTTCTAATGGTACTTTTTTGAAATTTCTATAATAATGGACTTAGAAACATGAAATTAAACATATATGGTCCTAAGTGAGTGAGAATTCTAGGGGGAGACTTTTTGGTACTTTTTCTTTATTGGAATGGTACTTTTTGTAATTTCTTCACCAATGAACCTAGAAACATGAAATAAAGCTTATATATAAACCGAGTGAGTGGGAAACCACAAGTGTGGGTTTTTTGGTACTTTTTCTATATTCTAATGGTACTTTTTTGAATTTTCTATAACTATGGACTTAGAAACATGAAATTAAGCATATATAGTCATAAGTGAGTGAGAATTCTAGGGGGATACTTTTTGGTACTTTTTCTTTATTCTAATGGTACTTTTTGTAATTTCTTCACCAATGAACCTAAAAACATGAAATTAAGACCGGAGTGAGTGGGAATCTACAAGTGACTGCTTTTTGGTACTTTTTCTATATTCGAATGGTACTTTTTGAATTTTCTGTAATAATGGACATAGAAATATGAAGTTAAGCATATATGGTCCTAAGTGAGTGAGAATTCTAGGGGGAGACTTTTTGGTACTTTTTGTTTATTCTAATAGTACTTTTTTGAATTTTCTATAACAATGAACTTAGAAACATGAAACTAAGCATATATGGTCCTAAGTAAGTGAGAATTCTATGGGGAGACTTTGTGGTACTTTTTCTTTATTCGATTGGTACTTTTTGTAATTTCTTCACAAATGAACCTAGAAACATGAAATAAATCTTATATGGAACCGAGTGAGTGGGAAACTACAAGTGGGTGCTTTTTGGTACTTTTTCTATATTCTAATGGTACTTTTTGAATTTTCTATAATATAATGGACCTAGAAATATGAAATTAAGCGTATATGGTCCTAAGTGATTGAAAATTCAAGCGGATACTTCATGGTACTTTTTGTTTATTCTAATGATACTTTTTTTAATTTTCTATAGCAATGGACTTAAAAACATGAAATTAAGCATATATGGTCCTAAGTGAGTGAGAATTCTAAGGGGTGACTTTTTGGTACTTTTTCTTTATTCGAATGGTACTTTTTGTAATTTCTTCACCAATGAACGTAGAATCATGAAATAAAGCTTATATGAACCCGAGTGACTGGAAAACCACAAGTGTATACTTTTTAGTACTTTTTCTATATTATAATGGTACTTTTTTGAATTTTCTATAACAATGGACTTAGAAACACGAAATTAAACATATATGGTCCTAAGTGAGTGAGAAGTCTAGGGGGAGACTTTTTGGTACTTATTCTTTATTCAAATGGTACTTTTTGTAATTTCTTCACCAATGAACCTATAAACATTAAATAATGGTTATACGGACCCGAGTGGGTGGTCAACTACAAGTGGGTGCTTTTTGGTACTTCTTCTATATTCTAATGGTACTTTTTGAATTTTCTGTAATATAATGGACCTAGAAATATGAAATTAAGCGTATATGGTCCTAAGTGATTGAAAATTCAAGCGGATACCTCATGGTACCTTTTGTTTATTCTAATGGTACTTTTTTTTAATTTTCTATAGCAATGGACTTAAAAACATGAAATTAAGCATACATGGTCCTAAGTGAGTTAGAATTCTAGGGGAGACTTTTTGGTACTTTTTCTTTATTCGAATGGTACTTTTTGTAATTTCTTCACCAATGAACCTAAAGCCATGAAATTAAGCTTATATGGACCCGACTGAGTAGGAAACCACAAGTGGGGGATTTTTGGTACTTTTTATATATTCCAATGGTACTTTTTTGAATTTCCTATAATAATGGACCTAGAGTTTCCAAAAAATCGAAGAATTTCAAAACCGCGGTTTCGGTTTTAAAAAATTAAAAACCGATCGGTTTCGGTTTTGTGATAATTTATTAAATCTTAAGTATTATAGAAACAAAATTAGTTGATAATATATGAAATGATATACAAATCTAAATTTCAAACTTGACGGGTTATGGTTTAGTGAATGCGAATTTAAAAGTGATAATCAATGGTACTATTTCCTTATTGCAATGGTACTTTTTGAATAGTTTATAATAATAAACTTAAAAATTTAAAATTAGGAACACATTTTGCATTTTCTATAATAATGGACCCAGAAATATGAAATTAGACATTTACAATTAGATTCACAACGTGGGACTTGATAGTACTATTTCTTTCTTCTAATTGGGGTGGCGAAGCGCACCGGGTCAGCTAGTTTTTTATAAAGACATTTTTTAGTTAATTCTTTATTAAATATTTATTTGTTGAGTTTTTTTTAAAGTGGTTTTTATAACGGTAAAAAAAATTATGTTTTTAATGATTTAGGTTTAATTTTATTTTAATTGTTCTTTTTAATTTGTTCAAGCAAAACTTATTATAGAATATTTGTTTTAGAAAAAATAAATTTTTTGTTTGAACTCTAATTTTTCAACATGTGTTTCTATTAATTTCCAACTAATTTTTTGATTTTATTTCGAATTTATTTAAACAACTACTTAAAACTTTTTTAATATTATTTTATTTTTTTATTTGTTTAAGCAAAATTTGTTCTTGCTAAATTTGTTTGTATAAATTTTTAAACTTGTGTTTTTTTAATAATTTTTTTCGTTTGTTCAGCAAAACTTATTATAAAATTTTTTAGCTTGTTTCCAATTTTTATATTTTTTTCGTTTGTTCAGCAAAACTTATTATAACATTTTTTAGCTTGTTTCCAATTTTTATATTTTTGTTTTAGAAAAAATTATTCTTTAACTTTTTTACGGTCTGCACTCTAAATTTTTAACTTGTCTTTCCATTTATATTTCGAATTTTTAAATTTGTTCACCCAAAATTTTTTAATATTTTTTAAAAAAATATTTTTTTTTAAACAGAACTTAAAATTATAAATTAGTTTAACTTGTGTCTGATTTTTATTCTTTTAACTTGTCTTTACATAAAATTTTACAAAGGCACAATTTTATTTAACATTGACCAAGAAATGTTTAATATATTTTTTCGTGCCCCATGTTGGGCGCCACACAGTGGTATGAGAATAAAAAAAGAGGGAAATAAATCTGTAACTTCTAAACCCTTCCGCCGATTTAAATGAAATTTCACATGCGCAAAGAGGAAGTGTAGTCGAATTTTATTTTTGAATTTGGACCTCATGACCCCACCAGGAGCAGGACCAGGGGTTCTCAAAGTAGGACACCTCTGGTAAGTTCAATTTTTAAAATGATCCTATATACAGAATCTCCTCGTCGAGCACTACATAAAACCTATCAATTATCAATTATCTCTTATAGCTTATGAGATATTCGCATTTGAAAATTTAATTTTCAACATTTTTACCCACCCTACACCAGTTTTTTGGTGACCGCGGTTCCAAATATTCTCCGATTTTATCCATTTTTCTTTTATAGGATTAATAATAGATCTATATATCAAATAAAGAAAGAAGTGTTTAAAAATCATGACTGAGTCCAAAGTTACATGCATTTGAATATAAAAAAATTAAAAAATGCGATTTTTCGCAATTTTTTTGGGGAAAAAAGTACTTTTATTCTTTTTAAGTTATCTAAAAATTTTCTAAGAGTACGTATAATGAATTTGTACTTTTTGAAAAGATAACTTTACGCGAAATAAAAATTTTATTTTTACTCCGAGTTAATTCGTTATTTTAATGTATCTATCGGAAAATAAATATAAATATCACCTGTTTATTATTTACGCGAAAGGACGCTTTTATTTTAATAATATTATTAAATAAAAAAATCAAAACAACAACTAAAAGACAAATAAGTAAAAAAAATTCTTTATATTTTTTTTAACCTTTTTTGTGCATTGACTATTAAATAAAGATCAAGAGTGTTAACGAAAGTAATTACAAATACTCTTTAATGAGTCTCTTTAACGAAAACAGTGAGCGAAGGTTAAGTGTAAACTGCAGAAATGCATACGTTACAGTTAATGTAGATGAAAAAAATATAAACAAAACAAACAGAAGAATAGATGACAACTTGTTTTTAACCGCCAAACCTGTTAACCGTGCTCGATCTTGTTCCCCCGCATTGACAACAACTAATGATTGTCAAACGAAAGAAAATTCAACAGCTGTTATAGGAGAGTTACCAGAAAATAAAAATATTTTATCTATGCCTGAAAGTATGCTAGCTATATCAGCTTCAGATACGAAATCCACCACACTAACTACAAATAAAATTAACCCATTAAGCGGCGTTATACCCAAGATTAGTCAACCATTAAATAATGATAATAAATCCCAAATACAGGTTGGAAAGGACCGGTATATTACAGTATTAAAACGGGCACGAAGTCCCAAGTCCTCGAAAGCGGCACCCTTGGCCAAATTATATAATGAAAATCGTTTTTCTATTCTGGAATGTGAAACTAATGAACCAGTAAATAAAATCCACTCTACAAAACCACCCCCCATTTACTTGAGAGAAAATAATTCGAATCCACTGGTTCAGAGCCTGATCTCATTAATAGGAGAGAACTCCTTTTACGTAATCCCAATCAAGAAAGGCACGATTCATGAAACTAAAATACAGGTCAATAGTGAAAACGACTATAGAAAGGTTGTAACATATTTTGAAACTCAAAAGAAAAGTTTTTACACTTATCAGCTGAAAGGAAGCAAGGGTCTACAAGTTGTAATAAAGGGTATTGACTGTAATGTTGAACCACTCGAAATAAAGTAAAGCTTAGAAGATAAAGGCTATAAGACAAAAAATGTGATAAATATTAGAAATCGCGAAAAAATACTCCAACCACTCTTCCGTGTTGAACTTGAACCCGGTGACATAAACCTGAAAAAAATTAAACACATACCATATATAACCTGAAGTACTTATTGCATCGTAATGTATGAATTGCCAAGAATATGGACACACCAAGGCATATTGCAAATTGCCACCAGTATGTGTCATTTGAAGGGGAGTTGCATAACACATCCCAATGTAACAAATCTAAAGATGATCCTAAAATAAAAAAATGCAGCAATTGCGGAGGTAACCACACAGCAAACTACAGGGGTTGTCCTATCTACTCAATTGTTAAAAAATCACAAAGCCAGAAACCAAATATTTTCCCCGCTCAGCCATTAAATAACATCAATTTGAACTACCACCCGTTGCAACAGACATATGACAACAAAGTAACATATGCAAATGTACTTAGAAACAACCAAACTCAGACGCAAGTCCGTCAACTCCAAAACGAAAATATGAACCCAGAGGTAAGAGAGCAAACGCCAATTTTCAATTTTACCCGACTAGAATCTACAATAGAAACTCTTGTGCAATCGGTAAATAACTTTACAAACTCAATGAGTAACATGATGCAAGAAATGCTTAAGATGCAATCAATGTTATTGCAGGCTGTGCTTAACAGACCATGAACTGCCTAAGAATATGTTTTTGGAATGCAAACGGCATACGCCAACACAAAAACGAACTCGAATATTTTTTAAGAAACCAACAAATTGATGTAATGCTGGTTTCTGAAACTCATTTGACGTCCAGAAGTTCTTTTCGAATAAATGGATATGTAATATATGACACCAAAGATCCCAGAGGTAGAGCATGCGGAGGCTCGGCAATTTTAATAAAAGCTCGAATCAAACACTATTGCAAAAACTATCGAATCAAACACTGTGCGATTTTTGCGAAGATTATCTTCAAGCTACTACAATCTGTCTTGAAGATTTTCATTGAAACTTAGTGATTTCATCGATATACTCACCCCCTAGATTCTCAATTACAGAAAGTCAATATAATAGATTTTTTAAATCACTAGGACCCGTTTCCTGGCTGCTGGCGATTATACTGCTAAGCACACATTCTGGGGATCACGACTGATTACCCCTAAAGGTCGTGTTTTGTTCGACTCAAGTTCTAAAATGGGTTTGCATGTGCTTTCGAGCGGCCAACCTACTTACTGGCCTACTGACCCACGAAAAATACCGGATTTTATTGATTTTAGCGTGATGAAAAATATCCCTAGAGAAATGATTCAAATTGAATCCTCGCTGGAACTATCTTCAGATCACTCACCCACTATTATTACTTTATTGAGCCCCCTAGAAATTGTATCCCCGACTGGTAATTTAGCGATGGCAGGCACAAGAATAAATTGGCTCAAATATAAAAAATACCTCACTACACATTGCTCGGAAAACATACCCCTAAGAACACCAGAAAACATCGATCACTCTCTTATCAATTTCGATAAAAATCTCAAACTGGCTGCTCAACATGCTACCCAAACCCCCCGACAATTCAGATATAATAGAATTAATTCTGTAGATGTCGAACGGCTCTTAAATGAAAAAAGAAGATTTCGAAGAGAGTGGCAATTGCACAGGAAGCTCTTGGAATTTCGAAAAATGGAATCATTGAATAAATATTTAGAAAGCCTGGACGCAACACCGCAATCGGATTACTCATTATGGCGAGCAACAAAAAGTCTTAAAAGAACCGTTATATGTAAGTCCCCTTTGCGAAATTCAAGTGGCGGTTGGGCAAGAAATGATACTGAAAAAGGGAATCTGTTTATTAATCATTTAAAAAAAGTATTTACACCGAACACATCAAACGAAGCAATTGAGTTGCCACCTGTTGCATCCCATTTTGGAGCAGCCGTACCTCTACGTTTTGAGATTCGAGAGATCGAAAATGCTATTGTTGATTTAAATCCCAAGAAAGCGCCTGGTATGGACAAGATCAGCAACAAGATGCTTATGGAGCTACCCCGGATAGCAATAAAAATAATTCTTTTTATTTTTAATGCTATATTACGACTTGAATATTATCCTCCAGAATGGAAGGTTTCACTGGTTACCATGATACCCAAGCCGGGAAAAGATCACACAAAAATAGAATCATACAGACCCATCAGCCTATTGTCTAATATATCAAAGCTATTTGAGAAGATACTTATGAACAAGTTGTACCCGATGTTAACTGAAAACAATTGTATTCCGAATCATCAATTCTTATTTAGAAGAAAACACAGTACTATCGAACAAACCCATAGACTTGTAAATATGGTGAGAAAAGCGTTTGAAGAAAAGAAATACTGTTCTGCACTCTTCATCGACATCTCTCAAGCGTTTGATAAGGTATGGCATGCTGGATTAATATACAAATTGAGTCAAAATTTACCGGCAAACACACATAAGCTGTTGGAAAGCTATTTAACTGGTCGAACATTTAAGGTTAAAGAGGGAAACTTTTTAAGTACTGCACAACCCATTGAAGCTGGAGTCCCCCAAGGCAGTATCCTGGGACCTCGTTACTTACAAAACCACATATTTGAATTAGAAAAATGGTTAAAACAATGGAAAATTAAAGTCAACGAGCAAAAATGTACACACATAACATTTTAACATTGCGTAGAGAATCATGCCCCCCTATTCATATCAATAACCAAACAATAATTCAACAATCGGAAGTAAAATACCTCGGAATACATCTCGATCGTCGCCTTACATGGAAAAGTCATATAGATGCAAAGTTGACTCAAATGAAATTGAAATCAATTCAAATTAATTGGCTTATTGGCAGAAACTCCACGCTTAATTTAGATTGTAAACTCCTACTTTATAACATGATCATAAAACCGATATGGTGTTATGGCATACAGATATGGGGCACGGCCTCAGCGTCAAATGTAGAAAAGATCCAAAGACGCCAAAACAAGTTTCTAAGAATGATCACAGTTGCCCCCTGGTATATCAAAAACGCGAATATACACAAAGATCTAAACGTGCCCATTGTAAAAACTGAAATCTCGAAAAATGTACAAAAATATTTAAAAAGACTTGAAGTTCACCCAAACCCGCTGGGCCGCAACATATTAGATAACCGTGGCCACACTCGATTAAGAAGGAGGGACACAGCAGACCTAATCTAGAAGGAAGAATGCAAATTTAACCAAAACAACCATGAATACAAAATTTGTTCGTCCGGCACTGGCTGGACTAATTAAATAATAATATTAGATATAAGATTGGAACCACTTATTGTTAGTTCATTAAATAATGAAGATACAACAAATAAATGATGATAAAAAAAAAATATTTTAAATGAAAAAAACATTTTCAATTTTTGATACCGACGGTCCATTCAAAAAATGGCTATTTTGTATGTAAAATTCAACTTTAGGGCAAAAATTCTCAAATCGCATACTCGATATCAAAATATAGTAACCTATTTTAGATGGCCTAATAAGTTCTTAATTATCTTGTAAAAGGTTCCGATAACACCGCACCTATTATGGATATTATAGCCAAAAAACGAAAAAATCCAATTTTTGGGATTTTTCAAGATTTTTTTGGAAATTGCGGGATACTTGATAACAAATTTCAAAATTTGTTTATATTTTTCCGTTTTAAATAGAAAAATCTACATAACTGTGAAATTTCATTAAAAAATATTCATAAATAAAAATTTTATTTCAATTTGAAAAATTTATATCTGCAAAATTCAATAAAAAGCATTTTTTGTCATATTTTTCAAAAATGAAATAATTCCCAAACTTTAAAAATGAAATAACTACCAAAGGGTAAAATGAAGTTACTCCCAATAATCGGCGGTTTCATAATTTTAAAAATATTAGTCCCAAAAAAGCGAAATAACTCCCAATGAAATAAATCCCAATAGAAATAAAATAATTCCCAATCCGAAGCAATTTATTTGTGTAATATAAAAAAAGGAACTACAAAAGTGAAATTATTCTTCGCTTACCAAACATTGTTTGCATTGCGGGCCTATGGCGTAGCGCAAAGTTTTACTCCTCTGGGATGTGTCAAAAACTGGCTTCACTCAGAAAATTAGTTTTGCATTGCCGGCTTTCGGCCGTGCGCTAAGGTTTTCTCCTCTGGGGTGTATCAAAAACTGGCTTCGCTCAAAAAAGTTTTTTGCATTGCCGGTCTTTGGCCGTGCACTAAGGTTTTCTCCTCTGGGGTGTATCAAAAACTGGCTTCGCTCAGAAAAGTTTAAGGTTTTCTCGCTAAGATTTTCTCCTCTGGGGTGTATTAAAAACTGGCTTCGCTCTTATAAGTTTTTTGAATTGGCGGCCTTCGGCCGGGCTCTAAGGTTTTCTCCTCCGGGGTGTATCAAAATCTGGCTTCGCTCAGATAAGATTTATTTCATTGCGGAAAGGTTTTATAATATTTCAGAAAGCCGATTCATCAGATTAAGAAATCGTTGCAACCTGACAAAGGCCGACAATGTAAAAATTATCTTTTCTGTGCGAAGCCGGTTTTTGATACACCCCAGAGGAGAAAACCTTTGCGCAAAAAACTTTTATTAGTGAAGCCGGTTTTTGATATTTATGGGTTCCGCTTTTGCAAAGTAGCACCCAACAAAAATGAAATAAATCCAAATACAGTGAAATAACTCCTAATTCCCAAAATAATATGAAATAAAACCCAACAAAAATTTCATTGGGAGTTGTTTCATTGACAGTTAGTGCATTATGAAATAACTCCCAACACAAAATTATGAAATAATTCCCTATGCGTTAGGAGTTGTTTCATAATGAAATAAGTCCTAACTTGTATGAAAAATTTGTTGCGGAGTTTTTCGTGGGTAGTTATTTCATTTGGGAGTTATTTCACGGTACCTGCGATTTGAGAATTTTTTTGGTCCCCTGGGTATCAGAAATTATATTTTTTTTTCATATAAAATATTTGGCGTTAATTTAGCTTTTCAAAAAGTATAAATTCATTATACATCCTCTTAGAAATTTTTTAGATAACTGAAAAAGAATAAAAGTACTTTTTTCTCCAAAAAATTGCGAAAATCGCCTTTTTTAATTTTTTATATTCAAATGCATGTAACTTTGGACTCAGTCATGATTTTTAAACATTTCTTTCTTTATTTGATATATAGATCTATTGTTAATCCTATAAAAGAAAAATGGATAAAATCGGAGAATATTTGGTATCGCGGTCAGCAAAAAACTGGTGTAGGGTGGGTAAAAATGTTGAAAATTAAATTTTCAAATGCGAAGGAGATTAGCTATAAGAGATAATTGATAGCTACGGCGAGGTTTTATGTAGTGCTCGACGATGTATAAATGTATAATTTTTTTTAAATCGGAACACAAACGAAGAAATAGGATCATTTTAAAAATTGAACATACCCGAGGTGTCCTATTTTGGGAACCCCTGGTCCCGCTCCTGGTGGATACTTCCTCTTTGCGCATGTGAAATTTCATTCAAATCTGCGTAAGGGTTTAGAAGTTACATATTTATTTACCTCTTTTTTTATTCTCATACCACTGTGCGCCAGTTAATAAAACAAGTGAGTTGCGAATTCTTCTATGAAGATGTTTGGCATGTTTGCCGTTATCCTACAATCATTATCGTAGCTTTACTCAGTAAAGCTAAATAAGATTTAAGACCCAGTAGGAAATATTAATCCACATTAACCCATTAATGTAATATTAACTTATATTTCTGAAAGACAACATTTCGGGAAATATTATAAAAGCAAAATAATATAAAAATTCGTATTATTGCGTGGTCCAGAGCCTTCCGAAGTAGACCTATTTTTTATATAAATTTCAACTTAAGACATTTTCTCAAATCGCATAGCTGCTTTCAAAAAATTAAGACCTGTTTTGTGTGTCCCAATATGAATTGTGGGATTGTCATTAACAATTCACAAATATCTTTTTCACTTTTGGATTTGGATCGAACGTTTCTATATAAGTTTAAAATTTTATTAAAAACTATTCATAAACAAAACTTTTATTGCATTTTAAAAATTAAAATTTTCCAAAAAAATCAGCTATAATTTTTTATTCCCATATTTTTGAATAAAGTCTTCTATAATTTTTTTAATTCTTAAAAATTTTGTACATTTTTGAAAAGAGGACATAATTTCCTACACGTTGATATATAATATGTATATCTTTTCTATTCGTTTAGAAGTTACAGATTTATTTCCACTTTTTTTCAGATCCCCCACTGTGCACCAGTCAAATATAAGCGTAGCTAGACTATTATTCTGGGGTGGGCAAGTGCACCCATTCTCAAAAATAAAACAATAAACACTTTTTTTATAAAAAAAAATAATTTTTTATTAAAACAAAACTAAAAACTATATATCACAAAAATTCAGTTTGCTTACATAAAATATTCTTTTAAGGAAATAACAATAACAAAAAAAAAATAATGAATAAAATAATAAATAACAGTTTTTACAACAAATAAGGTCCGAAAAAACAATGAATGTAACAAAAAACAAAGTATTTAAAAAATTAAAGGTAACTTTGTAGTATTTTTAAGTCAAAAATATATACATAAATAATAATTTTAAATATAAATAATAATTATATTAAAATCCATTTATAATTGCAAAAGTTATTCAAATGTAATTTTTCTATTTTTTTTTACAAAATATGTTTAATACTTCTTCTGAAGTTATTTGGTATTTAACTACTTCATTTTCAATATTTAATACTGCTAAATTTGAAAATCGTTCCTGAAGCATTGCACTACGTAACCATGTTTTTATTCTACGCATGGTTGAGAAACTTCTTTCGCAACTAGCTGAACTTATAGGAAGGCTTATTGCCATTTGTAAAAGTTTGTAAATGTTTGGATAGATGTTCTTGTCAATTTTGGATTTTAGCATATCAAAGTTTAATTGTTTTTCGCTGGATATTTGTTTTAACATATTTTAAGTACTAGTGTTTCAGCTTTCATAGAATCAGAATCAATTTGCAAAACATTTTTGTAATTTAGGATAATATATATTTAACTTCCAATAATCCACTGAAGGAATATCATCCGGCAAATCCAGAAATTTACTTTTACCTAAAGTTGATTCTATATAAAAATCTTTATTAATTGCGTTTCCTGTTTTTCTTTTCGAAACTCGTATTGCTTCCAATGATATATTACATTCTTTTGAAAAGTTTTCAATATCGCTAGAAAATTTCAGCAAACTTATTACGCCTATCTTTAAATATTCCAATGGTAGCGGCAATTGTATCATGAGATTGTCCAAGTGTCGAATTTTCCTTTTGAAAAAATTTGTTCAAAAGGTTTATTGTATGAAGAGCAAAATTAAAAATAAACAAACTCACTATTGTATGAAGAGCAAAATTAAAAATAAACAAACTCACAATGAAATAAGGTTTCTTAATTAAAGTCAATATTCCAAGAGCCTCTACTGAATTTTTGTCTCTGGCTTGGTTTATTTCCTCTTCAAGAGCACTTTTAATTACAGCGTAATTTTTAATTACTGACTTACAATTTTCATATCCACAACTCCATCTAGTTGTGCTAAGGCTGTTTATTTTATAATGTTTAATTTGAAGAGCTTGGCTAATTCTTTTTAAATCATTATTATTTCCTGGTTTCGAAAAGTGTATGTATAAAGCCTCTATGTCATTGAAGAATGTTTTCGCTGATAATATGTGTGAACAAGAATCCACAATAACTAAGTTTAGCCTGTGGGCTAAACAATTAATAAAAATGGCTTGCGGATTTGACTCCTTTATTTTAGCTTGTAAACCGTTTTTAAAACCAGACATTACATTTGCTCCGTCGTACGATTGACCAATTATTGGAATATTTTTTAAATTTTTAGATTCCAAAAAATCCATGATTAATTTATCCAGGGCACTGGAATCTCTTTTAACGGAACAATCTACAAATCCAAGATATCTTTCTTCGACTTCCAAATTTTTAGCGTATCTTATTGTTATTGATAATTGTTCTTCTTTATAACATCTTGCTTCGTCCACCATCAATGAATAAAATCCACATTCTTTAACGTTTTCTGTTATAGCATTTATTTGCACAAATTTCGATTATTGCATTTTGAATAAACAAACCAATAATTTGTTGGTTTGTTTAAATACTGTTTAAAAGTAGAATCGTATTTAGTAAAATGCTCTATTTCTAAAAAGTTTCCTCTGTTTTTTGAAATAGAATCTTCTCTATGACCTCGTAGCGCAAGACCTCGACGAACCAATAGCAATATAATGTCGATAAGTTTTTTTGAGATACTCACGATTTTCATCGATTTGGTTAGAATGGTGCTGTAAAACTTTATCGTGTATGTTTTCAGTAAGTGAGCTTTTGAACATTTTATAGCCTTGAAGGCACTGGATATGGTTTTCAGATTGATTACGTTTCTTTAAAGACGCACCCAACTTTTTCCAATTTTCATATCCAGTATTGACAAATTTTTCATTTGGCTCTCTTGATTCTTCTATACCAAAATTTCGGCAAACAAAGAAAAATGCCTTTTCGACTTTTACGCTATATTCAAGCCAATCGTAAATATCATAAAATTTGGCGGAAAAGGATCTGGTTTGACCATTAATTATAGTTTTTTTAAAAGCTACTATTTGTTGCTGCGGCCCAGTTTCTGGTAATCCCAAATCATTGTAATTTGCTTTCTCCAAACAGGTTTTTGATGTTTCAGTATTACCTCCAGTCTGCGTATTTGTAAAAGGCACACTTTCCTCTTCATGTTAAAATTTTTTCCTTTTTTTTATAAATGTCAATCACCATAGTATGATGACTTTTTGTGTTGTATAGACTGAGAATAAATTTCGTTAAATGCAAAGTAAACACTTATTTTAAAGAAATGTATTAACACTCTGTCTATACTTGACAAATATTTATCATAACAATTAATGACGTTTGTTGTCAATACAAAGTTTTCTGAGCAAAAGCACTAACAATTTTGTCATAACGAAGCAATAATACTAATAAATGTAGACTATACCTAATAATTTTTTATCTTGACAACCATTTTGAGGTTTATCATGATACAAATTTATCAGATATAGACCGGGGTAAGGAATATTAAATCGTCTATTGAAAAATATCAATACCTACACTTACAAAAAATGTGAAACTAAAACAGCAATTAAAATGAAGAAAAAAATATCTGGAGGGGCACAGGTGAGTCTGGGGTGGGCTTAGCCAACACATATTTTTTATTATTACTTACATCATCAGCAACACTGTTTGCTTTTATTTGCAACTCCTCAAGCTCTGTTTTAGGAACCTGCGGTGCAGCGACTTCCTCCGTATTTTCCACAGACGGCATTCTGAAAATATAATAAATTTATTTAGGTCAGTTTGCTGAACTAGAGTTGCTAAACGAGATCGAATTTTGTAATTACGAATAATAATATTCGATTTTATGATTTTTATATATATACATTTACCAATTAAAATCTAACTAGCTTTTTAAATTTTTAAAACAAAATAACTATTAGAAAATACTAAAAAAAAAAAAAAATATTTCTTCCGAAAACATTTTTGATATTGATTTTTCAATTTTCAAAAACGAGTCAGACAAGCTCGATTAAATGATACTGCACTACTCTAAAATAAATAATTCGTACCCCAGTAAACCGTTTCTGTATTTCTCGCATTGTAAAATGTTCCGCATAGAGTGTCCAAAAAAACCGGCAAATTTAAAAACCCGTGTGTGTGTTTTTGAAGAACCCAGTTTTGATTTTGTCTTTTAAAAAAAACAGTTAAACGGTTTCGGTTTTTGTCTTCAAAAAAACCGGTTAACCGGTGATATGAAAAATGTCACCTTAAATTTATGTTTATTTCTGGACGTTAATAGGAAATGTGTCTACTAAATTTTCGCAAATTTATCATTTTAGAATTCTTAAGGTTCTATCTTTATGCAATTATTTTATATCTTTTACGAAATAGGGTAATCACCCTTATTCTATTTGGCGTCATCGACATCGTCGTCAATATCGAGTCAAAAAATGGTATATGTTACTCCGATATCTATAACAATTGGAAACTTTTGACAGCGTTTTCTACTTTAGCACGACTTATAAAAGTATAAAATTCTGTCAAAAGTTTCCAATTGTTATCAATATCGGAGAAACATATACCATTTTTTGACGACGATGTCGACGACGCCAAATAGATTAAAGGTGATTGTCAAATGCTATAGTTTTCTATAAAATAAATCCATATTTTTAAAAATGATATCAAATTTTTTCATAAATATGTTTGAATGAGCTTTAGAAAATATATTTCATTAAAACCGGTTAACCGTCTTACAAAAACCGAAAAGTTAAAATAACCGAAACCGGTGGAGTTTACAAAGATGAAAAAACCGGTTGAACGGTTTTGGATACTCTAGTTCCGCATGAAACAATTGAATTGCAACAAAAACAGTGTAAAATTTAACAAAAAAAACCGTTTTTCTCACACAAGTGTTCCTTCTTTACTTTGCGAGAATTATCTGTCATTTAAATATATTTTTTTAACTTAATTTTACAGCAATTATTGTAAGGATTTGAGAAAAAGTGTTTCTGTAACAATATTTTGCGAAAAGATTCTCACAAGAATTGTCAAATTAAGTCACATTCCAAATTGGTGCTAGAAAAACAAAATTTTAAAAAATATTTTTAATTTCGTATGTATGTAAATATGGAGCCCAAATCAACCGAAATGCTAAGTAGGAAAGAGTTTGAATAAAATCTATATATGGGGGATTTCATGTCAAGTGTATCAACTTTTAAAATCGATATCTTCCGATCGAAATTACACCAAGGCTAGACCTATTGGATAGTAATTCACACACAATAGTAATTCACACACAAGATCGGTCAAGAACTGTCTTAGTTAGAGGGGGTCAAAATTTGATATTTTGGCCAAATATGTAATTTTTCTAATCCATGTAACTTATTACCTATTGTTCCTAGCAAAATGTGTTCCAAATAGTTTAAATAGTTATTTCTTCAATCTTTCGAAAAAAAAATAAAAAAATTTTAAAATTTTTTTCGGAAATCAAAAATTTTGTTACTTTTTTTCAAAATGGACCTTTTTTTCTTAAAATAAAGCTTAGATATTTTCCTTGAAGACCTATTTGGTCGCTTAGTGGGAAGCGTGTTCGATATGTATCAAAATAAATGTTTTGTGACTCAAAACATGCAATTTTTACTTTTTTTGCAAAATCAAAAACTTTGTATGTAAACGATTTCCAACACAGAGGAATACAACTGTAAATATTATTAAATTTGACGCAGTTCCTATTTTAATATTTAAGGGAATATCTCGGACTCGAAAAAATTAAAATTACGTTAATTGACCTTCCATATCATACCACTAAATAATATATGGTTTATTGAATTGGTTTCTTCACATTATATTTGCATCATTAAATTATCTCTTGGAGGTTGCAATAGTCATAAATGTCCACATGTGTTCGTTTGGGTAGCATCAAGTATAAGATATCAGCTTCCATGTATCAGGTAACAGAGCCTTGATTACTTCAATGTCTAACCTTTTAGTTTTATTTCAATAAAATCCATTTCAAAACTAGCCATTGAAATTATTTCGGCACTCTAATCATAACTCAATTCTTAATTATATCTATATTTATATAACGGAATAGGAGCATGGAGTTTTTTTTGGATAAAATGTTTATTCTTTTCAATTTTAATGTTCTTAAATTTGTTTGTATTAATAGTAAATGATGATAATGCAACATTGTTATAGTTTTTTAGCAATTTTTTATAATTATAATTTGAAAGCTTATAGGGTAAAGTATTTTTGAGATTTTTTTCTGATTTTTCGGCCTTTTTTGAGTTTTCTTCATAACTTTGTCAAAACCCACGATTTTCTTTACTTTTGAGGAAACATTTTAAAAGAAGAATGTTCAAGCTTTATTTTGGTGTACAAAAACTATTAGTTTTTGCAATGAATTGGCTCATTAAGGTGCCCTACATTAAAATTTTTCGTAATTTTTCCATAAATTTTGTAAATAACGCTTTATAACTTTTAAAACTTTTATGAAAATTAAAAAAAACTAACAATGCAGTTTGAAAGACAAATTAATTCTTAATTATTTAGGGACAAAAATTTTTGAATTTGTTTTTAAGATTCCTGAGTTATACCGGTTTTCAGCTTTGAAGTTATGATATTAAGCGCCATTATTACAACTTGCCGTTATATTTAAAGGTAACTTTAAGCAATATAAAAAGGTACCCTTAAAGGTATCTTTAAGGTATCTTTATAACGGCAAGTTGTAATAATGACCCTAAGTGCAATTATTACAAATTGCCGATATAGTTAAAGTTACCTTTAAGGGTACCTTTTTCTATTGCTTATACCTTTAACTATAACGGCAAGTTGTAATAATGGTTCTAAGTATTATAATCTGTTTGCTTTGATTAAAGCGAACATAACTTTTAAATGAAACAACGTATGTTAACATTTTATACATGAAATTAAAGGTAATTTATTAAGCTTTAACTGTAGCTTTATGTGTCTTTATTGTGAATACATTTTCTGGCTTTTCATTTTATGCTTCCCATTAATGCTGCACTACTTTTCTTCCCACTTCTACCGTTATTCCAGCATTTTATTCCACTTTGTTCTCATCAAAATCTGGTTATTTACCTGCACTCTTTTTCAATTTATGTTTATCAATTGCTCAATATATCTCGATTGGACGAAGATTTGGACAATTTGTTTAATGGATGTGTTTTGGTATAACATCAATATTATTCTCATTATACCACTTCATAGTTGTATTTGAGTAATGAAAACTTGTCATTGAGTAATGACAAATTGGCTAAAACTTTGTATCAGATGTGTGATGTCTTATAAATGACAGCAATCGCTTATATATAATTCTGAAAATTCTTCAAAAACATGTCTGAAAAGCTTGACTCTTCAAACCGCAGCTGCGGATTGCCAGCTAAATTAATATTTTTGTTCAATTTTACGTATTCATATTTAAAAGGCACTCAACCTGCCGAGACGTAAAATTTTTGACCTGATATCTTTTAACCCCACAATGTCGGATTTTCTAGATATTTGTGCACAATTTTATCTCTTGCTTCTTTTTCTATTGTGTCTACACTTTTTAAAACTAAACATAATGAATTGCAATTCATTGTAGAATAACCGTAGATTTGTTATTAAAAATATATGTAAATCTTTTTCAATTTTGATACCAGGGGCGTTGGTATGACTACTACAGTGCGTACCGATTTTAAGTGGCCACTTCTTTATAAAACTCATTTGTGCGGAATTTGGTTTAGATATCTTTATAACTAAGATATTTATGAGAGATAGGGCAATCGTATGGAGGCTAGAAGAAATAATGGACCGATTCCAACCAAATTCAATAGGCTTTGTCCACGTGCCAATAGAAAAGCTTGTACCAATTTTTATCTTTGAAATTGCGCCTGTAGTTTGATTACACTATGGTGGTGTTGGGTATAAAAATCATTTTGTGTACATAAAAGTTTTCGTTTTCTTTATATAATTCAGGAACGGTAAAAGCTAATTCAAAAATTGTTGTCCCTAAATTATTAAGAATTAATTGATCTTTCAAACTGCATTGCTAGTTTTTTTCATTTTCATAAAAGTTTTAAAAGTTATAAAGCGTTAAAAAAACCGACAAACTCGATTTTTGGCAAAAACTTAACTTGAGCGACCTCAAACCTCTTCCGAAAAATCTGAAAAAAAATCTCATAAATACTTATTTATAAGCTTTTAAATTATGTTTGAGCACCCATGAAAATAATAAAAAATTTGGGACACACTAATGTGTATATTTATTATTAACTAGCTTGACCCGGTGCGCTTCGCTACCCCTGTTGTAGTAAAATAAAAAATATAAAAGGATTTTATAAAAAAATAAATTAATATAATTAATACCGAAATTTCTTGTGTGTGATTAATTGTGATACCATGCCTTTGAATGTATAAAAAATATCCTGCGATTTTAAAAAATCTTGATACTTTTCTTAAGACTTTCGCTTCGTTATAATTTCCTATGTGGGCAGTGGGCATGCTTCGATCCAGCCTAATTTAAGGCAAACTCCTAACAATGATATGAAAGCAATTTATAAAAAGTTAGAAGACTCTACCTGCAACAATTATTTAGATATTCGAAGAGAACTATTTACATACATCTGTACTTATCATGATCTGATACCACCCATTTGCAATACGTCAAGGTACCAAAATAACTCATGCAAGTCCCTTGAAGCATTACTTTAACTATTGTAATTCTCCATATATTCCATTTTAACTATTTTCTTTATATGAAAGAAGTCATTCCCACTAAGCCGATCCCACCAAATTTCAGCCAACTTCCTAAAAATAAAAGAAAGTGATTCAGACAAAGCACATTTCAGCCAACTATGTAACTGTGGTAACGAAATAGATCCTTCAAAGTTTTACGACAGTTCATCAGATATTCGATAAAATATCTAGTTCCATGTTCACTATTAATAACCCGTCCGTTTTCAGACACATTACGTAAAATTATAAAAAGATATTTCGGACAAAGTTTGAAGAATCTTGTAATTTTAGTTACCCAGATATTCAAAATTGACTAAGTGCCTTGTATGAAAGGGCCCATACGCACTGTTCCTATCCCAGTCATTTTTAGCTAAACTCCGTATAGTGATGAGAAATTAATTCATACAAAGTTTAAATACTTTTACGGTTACAGTTCTCCAAATATAGTTTCCACGATATCAATATTAATTTGCAAAGTTTTTTAAAATAATAAAAGATTAAACTCTAAATTTAATTTTAAGTTTAATCAAACTTATATATTTCTTTCTATAATTGAAATATTTAGCTTCATAGATGATTTTAAGTTTAATCAAACTTATATATTTCTTTCTATAATTAAAATATTTAGCTTCATAGATGAAAATGCTTGCTGTATACTAAATTTTGACTCTGACTGTATATCATTACGAAAAACGATAACCAGATATTGAGAAAATGTGTTTTTAATACACCCACGCACACTTAAATTACCCTCTTATAATGTACAGTTGATGTTAACTCTAAGATCGCTTGTAATAAACTCATTCACTACTGCAACCGCGGTCTGAGTTGCGTAGATTGTTCTTAACGGTGAAAATTCGTATATTCGAAGTCCAGAGCTTTCGATGTTAATGTTGTGTGTATTAAAAATACATAGTGACTATTTATACTGTTGTTGTACATTTGAATAAATAAGGAGTTGTTACAATTTTAAATTTCAAAACTGCTTTTATTTGCAATCAAAAGTATCCGGTCTATTTTATGGAAATAAACCAACGTTTTTAAAAGATCAACTGGTGTCAGAAGTGGGATTGCAAAATAATATGCATGAAGTTTGCAGAGCTTAAAGTGGAACAACTCAAGAGAGAATTGACATCGGAGCTTATGAATTCGAGTATAAAGAAGAAATGGAGGTTTCTACACGTATTACAACATGGAACGTTTATGATGAAACAGATGGTAGGAATGCAAACGAAACTTGAAGAAACTTCCAAAGTAAACAACGAGAAACTGGAGGCGAAGTTGCAAGAAAGATCTAGAGCCAATAACTAGAAGCTGTTAGCTGAAGTTCGAAACTTCTAGAGTCAACAATGAGAAATTATTAGCTTATGTTCAATTCAACAACGAGAAACTCCTAGCTGAAATGGATGCGAAATTTCAAGAATCATCTAGAGTCACAGACGAGAAAATTCAGGAAATATCTGAGGCTTTTAATAGCAGAGTGGATGGTATTGACAAGAAGGTGTCAGATTTAGAGAATGGTGTTGATCAAAAACTGCACGATCTGGAAATGAAGGTTAATCTTCAATGTCAAGATGGAATTATTTCAGAAACATCTAGTAGAATAAAGACCACTAGTTTTGATGGCAGTACACCATTTAATGTTTTCAAGTTCTAGTTTGATACAGTTGCCAAGAGAAACTTATGGAGCAATGAAGAAAATTATGATTTTTGCCTTGAAAGGAATAGTTCGATAGTGCTTGAAAGCATACCAGTAAGTAACAGAAATAGTAAACAAAGTAAAGCCAAAACTAAATGTTATAACTGTCGTAAAATCGGTCACATTCAGCGGAACTGCAAACCACCAAGAAGGCGAACCTAGTGATCTAGCACCATATCAGTAATGCAGCAGAAAAATAATAATCTTGCTACTAGTGGGTACATCAACGGTCTGAAGCACATCCTTACTATGGACACGGGAGCGTCGCAGTCTATCATCAGATCAAATTTAGTAAGGAAAGCAATTGAACCAATTTACAATGTAAATCTACGCACCGATATTCTAGAGCCCGCCACTGTCTATTGTAAAGTTAATGTGAAACTAACTATTGGTGGCTTTATTTATGCTAATGCCACCAATAGTGTTGTTGCCGATATTATGGTCGAAGTTATCATTGGTTCACACTTTATGATTAGTCACAGCATTACATTGGAAATGGACTAAAAGTCATGAATTGGCGAAATGTTAAAATACCCCTTGACGTCGGATATGAGAGCAGGTCTCAAGTAAAAAACTAGTACTTGTTGAGCACCAAAAGTTGCCATCGCAGTGAGGAAGATCGGAATTGTAGAGACATTCGGTGGAGACATGGGTGCGTGGAACCAGCAGATGTGAAAAGTGGCCATGTAACGATTGAGGCCCTCGTTGAAGAATGCAACGACGGAATAGTTCCTGTTGGAGTGCTTGGTCTGTCCCGCAGTAAAAAGGTCGTCAGTCCGAGTTCCAGGTTGGGTAAATGTGCTACATTTTGCATTCGCCAAAGAAATGCATGAATTCGTCCAAATGAATACAGCCAGATACAGCCCACAACGTAATAAAGATTTGTTTTCCAAACTACAGAATCACTGGAAAGAACAACATAGGGTCAAGGCCAACTCTCCAGCTCAGAAAATGGCTAGATTTAGAATTAAAAATGGCTAAAACCCAAAATAACTGAATACAAATTCCGGCTAGATTAAATCTAGCCATTTTTTATGGCTAAATGAAAATAAAATCGCTAGATCTAGCCGGAAAATGGCTAAATTGGCAACCATACATAGGGTAGATAAGAAATTGGACGGCATGGTCTATAGAATACGAAAATGTGGAAGACCAATATTTATGTTGTTTTTTACATTTTTTTTCATCATTTATTTATTGTATCTTCATTATTTAATGAACTAACAATAAGTGGTTCAAATCTTATATCTAATAATTATTATTTAATTAGTCCAGCCAGTGTCGGACGAAAAAATTTTGTATTCATGGTTGTTTTGGTTAAATTGGCATTCTTCCTTCTAGATTAGGTCTGCTGTGTCCCTCCTTCTTAATCGAGTGTGGCCAGGTTATCTAATATGTTGGGGGCCAGCGGGTTTGGGTGAACTTGAAGTTTTTTTTAAATATTTTTGTACATTTTTCGAGATTTCAGTTTTTACAATGGGCACATTTAGATCTTTGTGTATATTCGCGTTTTTGATATACCAGGGGGCAACTGTGATCATTCTTAGAAACTTGTTTTGGCGTCTTTGGATCTTTTCTACATTTGACGCTGAGGCTGTGCCCCATATCTGTATGCCATAACACCATATCGGTTTTATTATCATGTTATAAAGTAGAAGTTTACAATCTAAACTAAGCGTGGAGTTTCTGCCAATAAGCCAATTAATTTGAATTGATTTCAATTTCATTTGAGTCAACTTTGCATCTATATGACTTTTCCATGTAAGGCGACGATCGAGATGTATTCCGAGGTATTTCACTTCCGATTGTTGAATTATTGTTTGGTTATTGATATGAATAGGGGGGGGCTTGATTCTCTACGCAATGTAAATGTTATGTGTGTACATTTTTGCTCGTTGACTTTAATTTTCCATTGTTTTAACCATTTTTATACCCTTCAGCTTCGTGAGAAGGGTATATATAAGTTTGTCATTCCGTTTGTAATTTCTACATTTTTCATTTCCGACCCTATAAAGTATATATATTCTGGATCCTTATAGATAGCGGAGTCGATTAAGCCATGTCCGTCTGTCTGTCTGTCTGTCCGTCTGTCTGTCTGTCTGTTGAAATCAATTTTCTGAAGGCCCCAGATATCTCCGGGATCCAAATCTTCAACAATTCTGTCAGACATACTTTCGAGAATTTTGCTATTTAAAATCAGCAAAATCCGTCCATAAATAACGGAGATATGAGCAAAAATCCGAGACAACCTCCGAAAATTTCATCAAAAAACACAATGTATTGCATGCTTTGACAAAAAAACAACAAAACGTATGGTTGGATGGGCAAGCTTTGCGTATTTTGTTTTTTGTGTTTTGTTTCTTTTGGCGTTGTTGTTGTTTTTTATACAACTAAACTTTTGTTTGGTTGTGTGTTGGTTTTTTGACAAAAAATCAACAAATCGTCTGTTTGAATGAGCATGCTTTGCGTATTTTGTTTTTTTTGTGTTTTGTTTCTTTTGGCGTTGTTGTTGTTTTTTATACAACTAAACTTTTGTTTGGTTGTGTGTTGGTTTTTTTTTACAAAAAATCAACAAATCGTATGTTTGAATGTGCATGCTTTGCGTATTTTGTTTCTTTTGGCGTTGTTGTTGTTTTTTATACAATTAAACGTATGTTTGGATGTGTGTTGGTTTCATTGCCTTGCGTATTTTGTTTTTTCTTTTGGTGTTTTGTTTCGTTTGGCGTTGTTGTTGTTTTTTGTGTTCTTGATAAATTTAGGATGCTGTACGCTGAAAGTGGGCAATGTACATACATACCTATATACTAATTATAAAAAATAATAATGCATCCACAACAAAGGTGAAGGGTATATAAGATTCGGCATAGCCGAATATAGCACTCTTACTTGTTCTAATTCAAATATGTGGTTTTGTAAGTAACGAGACGCTTCTTGAGGGTTTTCATGAATGCTTAGAATAGCAGTATCATCAGCAAATGTTGATGTATGAGTGCGATTGTTAGTTGGCATATCAGACGAATATATCAAATATAAAAAACGTCCCAGGTTACTGCCTTGGGGGACTCCAGCTTCAATGGGTTGTGCAGTACTTAAAAAGTTTCCTTCTTTAACCTTAAATGTTCGACCAGTTAAATAGCTTTCCAACAGCTTATGTGTGTTTGCCGGTAAATTTTGACTCAATTTGTATATTAATGCAGCATGCCATTCTTTTCTTTTCTTCAAACGCTTTTCTCACCATATTTACAAGTCTATGGGTTTGTTCGATAGTACTGTGTTTTCTTCTAAATCCGAATTGATGATTCGGAATACAATTGTTTTCAGTTAACATCGGGTACAACTTGTTCATAAGTATCTTCTCAAATAGCTTTGATATATTAGACAATAGGCTGATGGGTCTGTATGATTCTATTTTTGTGTGATCTTTTCCCGGCTTGGGTATCATGGTAACCAGTGAAAACTTCCATTCTGGAGGATAATATTCAAGTCGTAATATAGCATTAAAAATAAAAAGAATTATTTTTATTGCTATCCGGGGTAGCTCCATAAGCATCTTGTTGCTGATCTTGTCCATACCAGGCGCTTTCTTGGGATTTAAATCAACAATAGCATTTTCGATCTCTCGAATCTCAAAACGTAGGGGTACGGCTGCTCCAAAATGGGATGCAACAGGTGGCAACTCAATTGCTTCGTTTGATGTGTTCGGTGTAAATACTTTTTTTAAATGATTAATAAACAGATTCCCTTTTTCAGTATCATTTCTTGCCCAACCGCCACTTGAATTTCGCAAAGGGGACTTACATATAACGGTTCTTTTAAGACTTTTTGTTGCTCGCCATAATGAGTAATCCGATTGCGGTGTTGCGTCCAGGCTTTCTAAATATTTATTCAATGATTCCATTTTTCGAAATTCCAAGAGCTTCCTGTGCAATTGCCACTCTCTTCGAAATCTTCTTTTTTCATTTAAGAGCCGTTCGACATCTGCAGAATTAATTCTATTATATCTGAATTGTCGGGGGGTTTGGGTAGCATGTTGAGCAGCCAGTTTGAGATTTTTATCGAAATTGATAAGAGAGTGATCGATGTTTTCTGGTGTTCTTAGGGGTATGTTTTCCGAGCAATGTGTACTGAGGTATTTTTTATATTTGAGCCAATTTATTCTTGTGCCTGCCATCGCTAAATTTCCAGTCGGGGATACAATTTCTAGGGGGCTCAATAAAGTAATAATAGTGGGTGAGTGATCTGAAGATAGTTCCAGCGAGGATTCAATTTGAATCATTTCTCTAGGGATATTTTTCATCACGCTAAAATCAATAACATCCGGTATTTTTCGTGGGTCAGTAGGCCAGTAAGTAGGTTGGCCGCTCGAAAGCACATGCAAACCCATTTTAGAAATTGAGTCGAACAAAACACGACCTTTAGGGGTAATCAGTCGTGATCCCCAGAATGTGTGCTTAGCATTATAATCGCCAGCAGCCAGGAAACGGGGGCCTAGTGATTTAAAAAATCTATTATATTGACTTTCTGTAATTGAGAATCTTTTCATCACTAAGTTTCGATGAAAATCTTCAAGACAGATTGTAGTAGCTTGAAGATAATCTTCGCAAAAATCACACATTAAGTAGTGTTTGATTCGAGCTTTTATTAAAATTGCCGAGCCTCCGCATGCTCTACCTCTGGGATCTTTGGTGTCATATATTACATATCCATTTATTCGAAAAGAACTTCTGGACGTCAAATGAGTTTCAGAAACCAGCATTACATCAATTTGTTGGTTTCTTAAAAAATATTCGAGTTCGTTTTTGTGTTGGCGTATGCCGTTTGCATTCCAAAAACATATTCTTAGGCAGTTCATGGTCTGTTAAGCACAGCCTGCAATAACATTGATTGCATCTTAAGCATTTCTTGCATCATGTTACTCATTGAGTTTGTAAAGTTATTTACCGATTGCACAAGAGTTTCTATTGTAGATTCTAGTCGGGTAAAATTGAAAATTGGCGTTTGCTCTCTTACCTCTGGGTTCATATTTTCGTTTTGGAGTTGACGGACTTGCGTCTGAGTTTGGTTGTTTCTAAGTACATTTGCATATGTTACTTTGTTGTCATATGTCTGTTGCAACGGGGGGTAGTTCAAATTGATGTTATTTAATGGCTGAGCGGGAAATATTTGGTTTCTGGCTTTGTGATTTTTTAACAATTAAGTAGACAGGACAACCCCTGTAGTTTGCTGTGTGGTTACCTCCGCAATTGCTGCATTTTTTTATTTTAGGATCATCTTTAGATTTGTTACATTGGGATGTGTTATGCAACTCCCCTTCAAATGACACATACTGGTGACATATGCCTTGGTGTGTCCATATTCTTGGCAATTCATACATTGGACGGGGCCAAATCGTTTGTGTGGTTCTTCTACCGTAATTTTACGATGCAATAAGTACTTCAGGTTATATATGGGATGTGTTTAATTTTTTTCAGGTTTATGTCACCGGGTTCAAGTTCAACACGGAAGAGTGGTTGGAGTATTTTTTCGCGATTTCTAATATTTATCACATTTTTTGTCTTATAGCCTTTATCTTCTAAGCTTATTTCGAGTGGTTCAACATTACAGTCAATACCCTTTATTACAACTTGTAGACCCTTACTTCCTTTCAGCTGATAAGTGTAAAAACTTTTCTTTTGAGTTTCAAAATATGTTACAACCTTTCTATAATCGTTTTCACTATTGACCTGTATTTTAGTTTCATGAATCGTGCCTTTCTTGATTGGGATTACGTAAAAGGAGTTCTCTCCTATTAATGAGATCAGGCTCTGAACCAGTGGATTCGAATTATTTTCTCTCAAGTAAATGGGGGGTGGTTTTGTAGAGTGGATTTTATTTACTGGTTCATTAGTTTTACATTCCAGAATAGAAAAACGATTTTCATTGTTTCGTCTATCAGGTTCACTATCCTTATATAATTTGGACAAGGGTGCCGCTTTCGAGGACTTGGGACTTCGTGCCCTTTTTAATACTGTAATATACCGGTCCATTCCAACCTGTATTTGGGATTTATTATCTTTATTTAATGGTTGACCAATCTTGGGTATAGCGCCGCTTAATGGGTTAATTTTATTTGCAGTTAGTGTGGTGGATTTCGTATCTGAAGCTGATATAGCTAGCATACTTTCAGGCATAGATAAAATATTTTTATTTTCTGGTAACTCTCCTATAACAGCTGTTGAATTTTCTTTCGTTTGACAATCATTAGTTGTTGTCAATGCGGGGGAATAAGATCGAGCACGGTTAACAGGTTTGGCGGTTAAAAACAAGTTGTCATCTATTCTTCTGTTTGTTTTGTTTATATTTTTTTCATCTACATTAACTGTAACGTATGCATTTCTGCCGTTTACACTTAACCTTCGCTCACTGTTTTCGTTAAAGAGACTCATTAAAGAGTATTTGTAATTTCTTTCGTTAGCACTCTTTGTAATTTCTTTCGTTAACACTCAATGCACAAAAAAGGTTCAAAAAAAATATAAAGAATTTTCTTTACTTATTTGTCTTTTAGTTGTTGTTTTGATTTTTTTATTTAATAATATTATTAAAATAAAAGCGTCCTTTCGCGTAAATAATAAACAGGTGATATTTATATTTATTTTCCGATAGATACATTAAAATAACGAATTAACTCGGAATAAAAATAAAACACGTCCAGTTTCAATCACGATCAATTTCGCATTGAATAAATTAAGAGTTGTTACAATTTTAAACTACTAAACTCTTTTTTAAAGGAAATAAACCAACGTTTTTATAAAGGTAAAAACTTAGCAATATGTATTCACATAGTGTTGTAAAGTGTATTTTGAATAAATTTGTCTTTTTGTGAGGTTTTATGCCAGACATTGTGAATATAAAATTTTATAAGTGGTTTTTACAATTAGCTATCACATTTATATAATTCGTACCTGGATCAAGAAATAGCGAATTAAGTTTACATGATATTGTTTAGATATTGAATTCGTTGCTACCTTTTGTAATTGATGTCGGAAGTTCAAGCTTATTATACGTTTTTCTATTCAATTGGCTATTTTTTATGAAGTTGTTTGGAAGCATAAGCCATAGTTTCTGACGATATAGTTAAGTTGTAGTTAAATGTTAAGTAGTTAACTAGTCGCAAATGGTTTAAAACTTCTTCAGTTTTTCAAATGTGGTTGAATTCTAAATATATGTATATTAGAGTTATTTTCAAAAATTTGATTTACGGGTATCATCATTTTTCTGAAGGTTTTTGCGTAAATAAAAATAATGGCGTCCTTTTTTTGTTGAAAATTTTCATCCTTGTGGTGGTTTCGAGCACATTTTTTTGTAGAGAAAAAACGGTTGAATATATTGCAAATCTGATTTCACCAGTCCATTCTGCATCAAAAATTAATACAATTGATGTTTTTTGAATCCTTAAGAATAAAAAACCCACAACTGATGCATCTAGATGCGCAAATCTCATAACAAAATAAATAACAGAATTTTAGTTTTTTAAACATGCACGATAAAAAGGCATTTTATGTAAACGGCAGAAATGAATACAAACAACAAACCAAACAGAAGAATAGATGACAGCTTGTTTTTAACAGCCAAGCCTGTTAACCGTGCTCGTTCTTGTTCCCCCGCATTGTCAACAACTAATGATTGTCAAACAAAAGAAAACCCAACAGCTGTTAATCTGGAGTTACCAAAAAATACAAATACTTTATTTACACCTGAAAGTATGCTAGCAATTTGTAATAAAGGGTATTGACAAGTTGTAATAAAGGGTATTGACTGTAATATTGAACCACTCGAAATAAAGCAAAGCTTAGAAGATAAAGGTTTGAAAACATGATAAACATTAGAAATCGCGAAAAAAAAACCCAAACCACTCTTCCGTATTGAACTTGAACCCGGTGTCATAAATCTGAAAAAAAATTAAACACATCCCATATATAACCTGAAGTATTTATTGCATCGTAAAATTACGGTAGAAGAACCACATAAACGATTTGATCCCGTCCAATGTATGAACCCGTATGTGTTATTTGTGGAGAATTGCATTAAATAACATCAATTTTAACTACCCCCCGTTGCAACAGACATATGACAACAAAGAAACATATGCAAATGTACTAAGAAACAACCAAACTCAGACGCAAGTCCGTCAACCACAAAACCAAAATATGAACTCAGAGGTAAGAGAGCAAACGCCAATTTCCAATTTTACCAGACTAGAATCTACAATAGAAACTCTTGTGCAATCGGTAAATAACTTTACAAACTCAATGAGCAAAGGTAGGGTCAGACTACGCAAATTATTGATTTTGTGTTCAAACTGTACACATTTATTTGCCATATTTGTTTAATCAAACTACATCGAAATACTATTACACACAATACTGGTCACATTTATGGTAATATTTGTTCTAAATAATTATTAAATAAAGCTGCAAAACAACATTAATTTCTTTCATCAATAAAAAAGACATTTCTAGAAAGTAAAATATTACCAGATTTTGCTTTACATTTGAAAGAATTATGAAATTTCAGTACTTTTATTTAAACGTCTAGTTTGAACAGAAAATATTTTTGCACTGCAAACAAGAAAACAGCTGAACTTGGTCAAACAAATTTATTTGCAAATATGAAAACATTCTTGTAATGTGACCATTGTGTGACCATTAAACAGCAAATATTTTCCTGCATTTTGGGTATTTTTTTATTGGATCTTGCAATTCATTTGCAAGATCAAACAGCGTCAAATAACAGCTGTTGCATCATGTGTTATCGCAAAAGTAGTGTTGCTATATCTTAAATTAAAAATCGCTAAATATGAAAACAAATCGCGAAAAGAACACAAGCTTGAACAATTAATTAATATAATTATTAAATGTTTATTTATTAAATTATATTACTATCACAATTCATAATTGAAATTGAATTGAAATGTAATTATGTTTTACACTTGAAAAATATTTGAAAAATTAAATATTTTTCAAACCAAAAACATATGGCTTGAATTTATGTTTCCTTTTTACTTGAGAATGCTATTGAAATAAAGTGTAGTACAACTGTAATTCAATTGCTTGACTATAATGCAAGGCTTAAATTACACTTGCTATCAACTTGAACTCCTGTAAAAATCCTTATTGGTTTTTTAATAAATATTATTAATCGAACACGACTTTTTCCAAACTTTTTTCATTCAGAATAAGAACATGTTCACAAATATTATAAAATTTTACGGAAATGTTTACCTTTTTTACATACATTTTTAATTAATTCCAATTCAATCATTCAAGATAGTGCGATTTTTTGACAATTGATTTAAAATTTCTGAAAAGCAGAAATTCAAAATTTAAATTGAAAAATTAAAATAAACACATTGAAATAAGTATTGCTGTTATTTTTTTTTGTTCTTATGATTTAAAAATAAACGTAATTAAAAATGCATTTAGAATAATTCATTTACCGAAATACATACTTATGTACATACATATATATGTATTTTTTAGTAATAATTTTTCACAAACGTCAAAATTTTACATTTTCAAAAATGTTATCATTTCACACAGCGAAAACATGAACATTTTTCCCCACATAGAAATATTTTTTTACCATAGTACTTTGCTATCATTTCACACACACCCTATGTATAAAAAATTTTCTTTGATTTTAAATTCAATATATATAAAATTTCAGTTTATATTCCATATCTACATTTGAGCAATTTTAAATTTTGAAAATAGACAAACTCCATGTATAAATAAAAATAATCTAATATCAGACTATGTTAAACGTATAAAAATATAAATCGCATAAAATTGCAAAAATCGCAATATCTGTGGTCATAAGTCGACTTAAGAAAGATTTGAGTTATATATGCTACATTATTATCTTCATAGAACTGTATGTATACGTGAAATCCCTAACTTTCTTATTTAAAAAGTTATTACAATAAATGCCAAAATATACTTAAGAAAACATCCAATTATATTTTATTTTGTTTAAATAGCTTATAATGACTTTAGTTGTTATTGTTATTTTTCACAAAATAAATTTTCATAAATATGAGTGCTGTTATAAGAGATAAGAACTAAGGATAAGCGATTATTGCAAATTGGCTTAATTACTTGACATGTAATATTTAAATATGTAATAACAGCTTAACTCAATATATGCCAAGCAACAATCAAAACACTTATTTTCAACAAACGCCTAATCAGACATTAGCACTTTCAATTTAGTATTTCTGAGTTGCATTAAGCGATGATATTTGTTTTTATTAAATATTTCTCTAATAAATAAAGCTTTTGTTATAATTTTTCATTTTAGCATTGTGGGGGTAAGAATCTTTGATTCTGCATTCTACTTTTTCTAATGCAATCTTTTATTTTTTTCAGAATCGCTTTTATAACTATAAATAGCTTTTTCTCAAAAACATGTTTTTTGAATTAGGCGGTTATTGCTTGTGACCACAGATATAGACTTCATGTCTTCAATTAGTTTTTCTCCCAGTATGTCAAGAAGAAGACTTCATTTATTGATGCAATTATTTAGTGAAAATAATTTAAATAACAAATATTAAAGAAATATTGAATATATATTTATGTTAAAAAAAATAGTGAATTTGTGTCTTTAATTTAGTACCAAAAATATTTAAATAAACTCCTCTTATTTTTCCGCCATACTGAGTAAATAATTTTGTTTTTCTCTATTTTATCAAACAATTATTTCATGAATGTATTTGCTATAGTGTGACCACACGGCAAATAAATTTACTGATTCTTTTTCGTAGCAGTTTGGTCAAACCAAAAGTGAAAAATTAAATTCACTATATGATAACAAAATTCATTAAAACTTTAATAAAATAATTGCTTTAAAATTCGAAATAAGTGCTTTAACCTTAAAAATATTTGCAAGATCAAATTATATATTTTTTAGGTATTTATATAGCTAGTGGTCACATTAAGAAAATATTTTGTGTGCCTACAAATAATTTTGTTTGACTAAAATCATCTGGTTTGTTGTTTGCTCTAAATTTTATTTATGGTCAGATTCAGGCAATGAAATATTTGACGATAAACGTCAAATATTAGCTGTGTCTGACCGTACATTAACATGATGCAAGAAATGCTTAAGATACAATCAATGTTATTGCAGGCTGTGCTTAACAGACCATGAACTACCTAAGAATATGTTTTTGGAACGCTAACGGCATTCCCCAACATAAAAACGAACTCGAGTATTTTCTTAAAAGTCATGAAGTTGATATAATGTTAGTTTCGGAAACCCATTTGACGCCTAGAAGTTTATTTATGATAAATGGACATGTTTTTTATGGCACAAATGATCCAAGAGATAGAGCATGTGGAGGCTCTGGAATTTTTATTAAAACCCGTATCAAACACCATTCAATGTGTGATATTTGTGAAGATTATCTTCTATTAATTTCGTCGATATATTCACCTCCAAGGTTTTCGATTACTAAAACAAATTTGAAAATTTTTACGAATCACTAGCACCCCGATTCCTGGCAGCTGGCGATTATAATGTTAAGCATACTCACTGGGGATCAAGACTTGTAACCCCGAAAGGTCGCGCTTTATTTAATACAATTTCTAAACTGAATTTGAATGTGCTGTCGAGCGGAGAACCAACATACTGGCCTACTGACCCAAGCAAAATACCCGATGTCATTGATTTTGCAGTTACAAAAAATTTACCAATGGAACTAATGCAGGTTAAATCTTCATTAGAATTATCCTCGGATCACTCACCCACCTTCGTTACTCTATTAAACACCCTAGAAATAGTATCCCCGACTGGTCACTCTGCAATATCAAGCACGAAAATAAATTGGCTGAAATATAAAAAATATATTAGCACACACAGTACAGAAAATATATCGCTAAGAAAACCAGAAGATATCGATATCTCACTCAAAAATTTTGAACAAAACTTAAAACTTGCTGTTGAACACGCCACTCAAATAACCCAACAAATAAGATACAATTGACTCTATTCTGCAGAAATTGAACACTTATTAGCTGAAACAAGAAGAGTTCGTCGAGAGTGGCAACTCTACAGATCCCCTCAACTTAAAAAGAAGCTTAGAAAATGTAGCAAACGTCTCAGTATGCTTCTTCACAAACGCAAAACTGACTCAATTAATATATATCTGGAGAACTTAGATGCCACCCAGTACTCAAATTACTCTCTATGGCGAGCTACAAAAAAAATTAAAAAGACCTGTTAAGAGCAGACCTCCTCTACGTAATTCTAGTGGAGGCTGGGCGAGAAACGATACTGAAAAAGGAAACCTGTTTGTGAGTCATCTAAAGAATGTATTTTCCCCAAACGAGTCAAACGACATAATAGATTTACCACCTACTTTACCCCATATTACTGCAACTGAACCACTTCGTTTTGAGAGATTGACAAGGCTATTGTTGATTTTTTTTTTTTTTTTAACGTTTTATTGATTTATTGAATCTGTCTATTTTGACCTTACAATAAGTATTTAAATCTTATAACTAAAATTAAAACTATTTGCTCTTCAGCAAGAGAGCCATTATGGTAAACTGTCACTCATCTTAGCGGGGTGGTAGATCTGCTCTACGGAGCCTGGATCGGGTTTGGGTCTGCACAAGTTGTCTTGCAAGCGTATTGGGATGGTTTCGCAGCTTCACAATATATTTCTCACGGACTTTCTCGAACTCTTCCTTTACCAATGTCACTTCTAAGTCTCTGTGGATGTTTTCATTTCTTATGTACCATGGTGCTCCCGTCATGGTCCTAAGAATTTTAGATTGGGCCCTCTGTATAAGATCAATACTGGTGTTGCTAGCCATTCCCCATAATTGAATTCCATATGTCCAAATTGGTTTTAAAACGGTCTTATACAGGATGACTTTATATTCAAGGCTTAATTTTGATTGGTTACTGATTAACCAATGAAAGCTAGAGGCTTTTAACTTCATGTGAAGTCTCTTGGTTTCTATGTGTCGGCGCCAAGTAAGCCGTCTATCTAGATGAATACCAAGGTAGGTGACATAATCAGACTGCGGTATATTAACGTTGTTGAGTGTGACAGGTGGGCAATTTCCTCTCCTTAGAGCGAACGTAACATGTTTACTTTTCAGCTCATTTACCTTTATTCGCCAGTTTTTCAACCATGACTCCACACGTACGAGGTAATTCTGTAGTTGACTAGATGCCATGAGTGGGTTTTCGTCTGAGCTAATAATGGCGGTATCATCAGCAAATGTTGAAATTGTTAGTTTATCGCACGTAGGGAGGTCGGAGGTGTAAATCAAATATAGCGTAGGTCCTAGTACACCTCCCTGTGGAACGCCAGCTCCAATCTTGCATTCTCTCGTCACATAATCATTGCACTTAACTCTGAAAAGTCTATTCGATAAATAAGACTCCAGCAATTTATGAGTACATAGTGGTAGTAAACATTTGATTTTATGTATTAGACCCTTATGCCATACCTTGTCAAAAGCCTGAGCAACGTCTAAAAAGATGGCAGAACAATATTTCTTTAATTCAAAAGATTTTCGAATCTCTCCAGTTAAACGATTGACCTGTTCAATGGTGCCATGATGTTCACGGAAACCAAATTGGTGTACTGGGATAATGTTTCCATCATTCAAAAAAGGTATTATCTTTTCCTGGAATATTTTTTCGAATAACTTCGACAAACAAGGGAGTAGGCTAATAGGTCTATAAGAAGATGGCAGGGTTAAATCTTTACCCGGTTTAGGTATCATTATTATTTGAGAAATTTTCCAATTTTTTGGATAAATTCCTAGTTTCAAGATCGCATTAAACAATATAGATAGCACAATTATTGCCACATTTGGTAGGTTCTTAATCATTGATGGCGTTATTAAATCATATCCCGGTGATTTTTTCAAGTCTAATTTATTTTTAATTACTCTATTAACATCCTCAGGACTAATATCGAATTGGGCTGCATTAGCCATTGTTGAAGCTGGCAGTTCTTCTAGTTCAAACTCATTTGCCGTGGAGTTGGGTTGAAATACTTCACTTAAATGTTCAGCAAATACTGAGGCTTTTTCTATAGCACTTCGTGCCCAGGTTCCGTCAGCTTTTCTTAAAGCGCTTTGTGCCTCTACCGGTGGCTTAATGTTCCTCGTTGCCTTCCAAAGAGAGAAATTTGTGTATTTTGTACTCGTCAAACTTTTAATATATTTTTCGTTTATGCGATCCTCCTCTAAATGAAGGGCTCTTTTCAGTTTTCGTACTGCTGCGGACAGCCTCTGCTTTGCAGCAGGTGATCTATTATGTTGCCATTCTCTTCTGAGTCTTCTCTTTTCGAGAAGAAGTCTTTCAATATCCGAACTTGAAATAGGCGTATTAGTTTTTGGAGGGATCTGGCACCTAGAGTGTTCCAGAGCCGAAACAATCAATGACGTGAAGTCATTAACGGTCCTATCTATGTCTTCCTCACACTGTAAATTAGGATTTGTGTGGATATGACTGCTGATATATTTCCTATATTTTAGCCAATTTGTCTTAAAATACAAAGAGTCCTTAGAAAATCTTGGGGTGTTGGGTCTCTCACAATAATTAATAATTACAGGAGAGTGGTCAGAAGATAGATCATAGGATATTTCTGTGGATATTGCATTCCGAATAATATTTCTGCATATGGCGAAGTCTATTAGATCAGGAATTTTTCTAGGATCAGTTGGCCAATAAGTTGGGTGTCCAGGAGACACAAAATCTAAGCAATTTTTGCGATCAACTAGAGCTTTATACAGCTGTCTACCTCTGGGATTTACCAATCGCGAACCCCAATATGTATGTTTGGCATTGTAGTCTCCACATGCCAGAAACCGATCTCCTAGTGTTATAAAGAATTCTTCAAATTTTTCCTTGGTCATCGAAAAACGTGGTGGGCAATATATAGAGCTCAGAGTTAGGTCTCCAGCTGGGTATTCAAGGCGAATAGATGTTGCTTGCATATAATCCTTTGAAAACGCTTCTAGGGCATAGTGTCTCAATCGGTTTCTAATTATGATACCGGTACCGCCATGTGCCTTACCATCCGGATGGTTTGTGTAATAAAATGAGTATCCTGATATATTAAAGTTATATCTATTTGTAAGATGTGTCTCCGAAATTAACATCACATCGATGCTTTTATTTAACATAAAATGGGAAATTTCCGATTTGTGCTGGTTTAAACCATTTGCATTCCAGAAACATATCTTCAAAAAATTCATTTTCTTGTTAATAGAATTTGAATCATTTGGTTCTGTGCTCTCAGAAGCTCTTGTATTGTGTTTTGCATGGATGACATGAAGTTAGTCATATTTTGATTAAGAGAGGAAATATTCTCAGTAAGTGTTTGCATAAGGTTTTCCAACCCTCCCATATTTTGGGGGACTTTTGGCTTTTGATAACCCGTTTTTAAAATACTGGCGTATGAGCTGGCTCCAGCATTAATTGTAGCTCCCTGGCCATTTTCCTGTGATACTGGATGAGCCGCATTTATTTTATCATTTGAAAAATCTACTCCAGAGCTTAGTGGTCTAGATGTAGATACCGAATTTGTAGGTGTTGATTCAACTATTTCACCTCTCAACAGCTTTTGCCTCTCTCTTAATCTTTTTAGTAACTCCTTGTAGACCGGGCATCCGCGATAATTAGCGGAATGATCTCCACCGCAGTTACCACATTTCCTACTGAGACCATTCTCAACTATATCACATTGTGACGAAGAGTGCAGGCCTCCGCATGCAACACATACTGTGCGTAGGGTACCATAATTACGTGTATGTCCAAATTCCTGACAATTACTACACTGAACTGGACGATTACGCTTAAGAGGTTCCTCTATATTTACTCTACGATTTAACATTGTTGATTTAAACTCCAAAAAATTACCTGGTATTGATAAAATCAGTAACAAGATGCACCTCGAGCTACCCCAAATTGCATTAAGAATAATCCTATTTATTTTTAATGCTATATTACGCCTTGAATATTATCCACCAGATTGGAAGGTTTCTTTAGTTACAATGATACCTAAGCCGGGAAAAGATCACAGTAAAGTAGAATCATATAGACCCATTAGCCTATTGTCAAATATATCAAAGCTATTCGAAAAACTGTTAATGCACAAGTTAAAGCTGACACTGAATCATTTTGTTTATATTCCAACTCATCAATTCGGATTTCGAGAAAAACATAACACCATAGAACAAACTCACAGGTTGGTAGAAATCATATCCAAGACATTTGAAGAAAAAAAATATTCTTCTACACTCTTCATCGACGTTTCGCAAGCCTTCGACAAAGTGTGGCATGAAGGATTATCGATAAAAATAAAACAATATTTACCAGTGAACACACACAAGCTTCTAGGAAGTTATTTAAGTCATCGAAAGTTCGTTCTTAAAGAGGGAGACTTCATAAGTTCACCACAGCATATTGAAGCAGGCGTACCCCAAGGAAGTATACTGGGTCCCTTCCTATATTTGCTATATACTTGTGATATGCCTACAAACAGTCGAAGCCACATATCTACTTTTGCTGATGATACAGCTATACTAGCCATTCATGAAAACCCCCAAGAAGCATCTGTACTTTTACAAGACCATATACTCGACATAGAAAGTTGGTTAAAACCAGAGTATGAAAACAAACAAAACATTTCGCAAACGTTTGCAAAATGTACAAAACAAATCAAACATTTTAAATAGTATTGTACATGAGCAAAAAAAAACAAAAACTTTTCAAGTGACAAAGAGTGAAAACGAAACGATTGGCTTTTCACTAATCTGCATTATTTAATTTACCGTTACAATCGTACATTTGAGTACAAAACAGATAGAGAAACGTATTTTTTATTCGTTTCGTTTTGTTTTGTACTGTGTTCTCTATTATAAAGAGTAAATCAATTACCAAACGTTTGTTAAACGTTTTTTATCAGAATGTTTTCCCAGTATATTCTATAGTTAAAAGAACATTAACACAGAAACCCAGTATTTATCCTGTGCAATCAAAGATCCTAGTTGATACCCATTACCCCCAAATCTCGCAAACCATGAATAATAAAGGTTCATACGCTAGTGTTCTAAGAACGAATCCAACTTTTGCTCAAAACCCACCAATAGGAAAAGAAAATAACCCTAATATCAATGTGGAATTTGCAGACCAACATCCCACTTCTAATTTTAGTCGACTGGAAGCTACAATAGAGACCCTAGTGAAATCGGTTAACAATTTTACCAACTCTATCAGTAATATGATGCAGGAAATGCTTAAAATGCAATCAATGTTATTACAAGCTATCCAAAATAAGCCATGAACTGATTGAAAATATGTTTCTGGAATGCAAACGGCATACGCCAACACAAAAACGAACTCGAATATTTTTTAAGAAACCAACAAATTGATATAATGCTGGTTTCTGAAACTCATTTGACGCCCCCTTTTCCTGGCTGCTGGCGATTATAATGCTAAGCACACATTCTGGGGATCACGACTGATTACCCCTAAAGGTCGTGTTTTGTTTGATACAATTTCTAAAATGGGTTTGAATGTGATTTCGAGCGGCCAACCTACCTACTGGCCTACTGACCCACGAAAAATACCGGATGTTATTGATTTTAGCGTGATGAAAAATATCCCTGGAGAAATGATTTAAGTTGAATCCTCGATGGAACTATCTTCAGATCACTCACCCACTATTGTTACTTTATTGAGCCCCCGAGAAATTGTATCCCCGACTGGTAATTTAGCGATGACAGGCACAAGAATTGATTGGCTCAAATATAAAAAATACCTCAGTACACATTGCTCGGAAAACATACCGCTAAAAACTCCAGAAAACATCGATCACTCTCTTATCAATTTCGATAAAAATCTCAAACTGGCTGCTCAACATGCTACCCAAACCCCCCGACAATTCAGATATAATAGAATTAATTCTGCAGATGTCGAACAGCTCTTAAATGAAAAAAGAAGATTTCGAAGAGAGTGGCAATTGCACTAAATTCGAAGCTTAAAGATTGTATAAAAAGCTCTTGGAATTTCGAAAAATGGAATCATTGAATAAATATTTAGAAAGCCTGGACGCAACACCGCAATCGGATTACTCATTATGGCGAGCAACAAAAAGTCTTAAAAGACCTGTCATATGTAAGCCCCCCTTGCGAAATTCAAGTGGTGGTTGGGCAAGAAATGATACTGAAAAAGGGAATCAGTTTGTTAATCATTTGAAAAACGTATTTACACCGAACACATCAAATGAAGCAATTGAGTTGCCACCTGTTGTACCCCATTTTGGAGCGGTCGTACCCCTACGTTCTGAGATTCGAGAGATCGAAAAGGCTATTGTTGATTTAAACTCCAAGAAAGCACCTGGTATTGACAAAATCAGTAACAAGATGCTTATGGAGCTACCCCGGATAGTAATAAAAATAATTCTTTTTATTTTTAATGCTATATTACGCCTTGAATATTATCCTCCAGAATGGAAGGTTTCACTGGTTACCATGATACCTAAGCCGGGAAAAGATCATACAAAAGTAGAATCATACAGACCAATAAGCCTATTGTCTAATATATCAAAGCTATTTGAGAAGATACTCATGAACAAGTTGTACCCGATGTTAATTAAAAACAATTGTATTCCGAATCATCAATTTGGTTTTAGAAGAAAACACAGTACTATCGAACAAACCCATAGACTTGTAAATATTGTAAGAAAGAAATATTGTTCCGCTCTCTTTATTGACATTTCTCAAGCGTTTGATAAAGTATGGCATGATGGTTTAATATACAAACTGAGTCAAAATTTACCCGCAAACACACATAAGCTATTGGAAAGCTATTTAACTGGTCGAACATTTAAGGTTAAAGAAGGAGACTTTTTAAGTAGTCCCCAACCCATTGAAGCTGGAGTTCCCCAAGGCAGTATCCTGGGACCCTTTTTATATTTGATATATTCGTCTGATATGTCAACTAACAATCGCACTCATACATCAACATTTGCTGATGATACTGCTATTCTAATCATTCATGAAAACCCTCAGGAAGCGTCTCGTTACTTACAAAATCACATATTTGAATTAGAAAAATGGTTAAAACAATGGAAAATTAAAGTCAATGAGCAAAAATGTACCCATATAACATTTACATTGCGTACAGAATCATGCCCCCCTATTCATATCAATAACCAAACAATAATTCAACAATCGGAAGTGAAATACCTCGGAATACATACATTGAATTGAAATCAATTCAAATTAATTGGCTTATTGGTAGAAACTCTACGCTTAGTTTAGATTTTAAACTTCTACTTTACAACATGATCATAAAACCGATATGGTGTTATGGCATACAGCTATGGGGCACGGCCTCAGCGTCAAATGTTGAAAAGATCCAAAGACGCCAGAACAAGTTTTTAAGAATGATCACAGTTGCCCCCTGGTATATCAAAAACGCGAATATACACAAAGATCTAAACGTGCCCCTTGTAAAAACTGAGATCACGAAAAATGCTAAAAAATATTTAAAAAAAACTTGAAATTCACCCTAACCCACTGGCCCGCAACATATTAAATAACCGTGGCCACACTCGGTTAAGAAGGAGGGACATAGCAGACCTAATCCAAAGAATAGAAGGAAGAATGCCAATTTAATAAAAGCTAAATGAATAAACAATTTTTCATCCGGTACTCGCTGGACTAATTAAATTATAATTATTAGATATAAGATTTGAAGTACTTGTTGTTAGTTCATGAATGAATAAATAAAAAATAAAATTGAAAAAAAAAAATCTTATATTCACATTGCGTAGAGAATCGTGCCCTCCAATCCTAATAAATAATAATTAATACCTCAACAAACTGAAGTTAAATATCTAGGTCTGCATCTCGACCGACGTCTTACCTGGAAAAAGCATATAGATACGAAATTGACTCAAATGAAGTTAAAATTACTACAAATTTACTGGCTAATTGGTAAAAACTCGAGGCTCAATAATAAAACCCATATGGTGCTATGGAATTCAATTATGGGGCACGGCCTCAGTTTCTAATATTGAAAAAAATCAAAGATTCCAAAATAAAATATTACGAATGATAACATCAGCGCCTTGGTATGTGAGAAATATTAACATTCATAAGGACCTAGGTGTCTCCCTGGTGAAATTTTTTTTTTTTTTATAATTAAATTTTTAAAATATTAAGCAAATTTAATAATAAGTTAAAAATAACAGAAGTTATAAATCCTCAATAGGAAAAATAACTATATATATAAAATAGTAGAGATAAATTACTAAATACATAACTTTTTAAACAAAATGATATTAAAAATATAATATATACGAAAGATTCAATACATTAATTAAGTTAATATAACAATTATGTATTTTTTTCTTAACTATTGCTTAAACGGTAGATCTAAAACATGATGTCTTTTCAGTCTTCTAATCCTGAAGGTTAAAGGTCAAATTTTTCAATATTTGGAATTTTTCATGGAGAGATAGCGAAATATTATATACTTTACATAAACATAAACTCTAGGGTTTATAATAACAGCACAAGAATGGATATTAACGCTTAATGGCACTTGGGGTTAAAATGACCCCAAATTTTTAAAATCATATTTTTTTATGGTTTTAGAAGTTTGGGGCCCCAAGTGCTATATAGGGTTAATTTTAATTTTTCTGCTGTTTTTGTAAACACTAGGCTTTGTGTTATATTGTTAAATTTCATCAAAATCGGCCCAAAAATATAAAACATTTCCAACATTTCGCTATCTTCCCAAGAGAAATTCCAAATATTGAAAAATTTCACCTTTGACCTTCACGATTTAATGGTTAACGTTTTCCGATTTTAGTAAAAGTTTCAGAGTATTATTAGAATTACCTGGACTATAATATACTGAATAAGTTTTGCTTTAAATTCATAAGAGTAAGGAAATAGAGCTCATTCGCCAAAAAATTGCCAAATAATTGTTTTTTCTCGAAAATTTCAAAATTTAAATCGCAGGTACGGAAAAACTATAAGAGATATTTTCATAATTTTTTCACATTTTTATTCCCTATTGTGTTGACAATAAAACCCAATGAGATTATCAAAAATTTCTGAAATTTGTTTAACAAAATTTTTAAAATGGAGTTTTGAAACTGCCGTTAAAAAAATTTTATTTTTTTATTCATACCTAAGAATAGGTTAACGGTATCCTACGAAGACAAAAACTCATATACAAGTAAATATGGACATATTTTAAGTAAAAATTAACTTTTATTTTAATATATATCAAAACATGTTAATTTTGTTCCTACCTTTCTTGTTCTAGTTGCCTGAGACACGTTAATGGCCTGGCGAATTTTTAATAACTTTAACATTTTTTGACCAATTTCTGTTTCTTATGTCTCATTAGAACGACAATTACGTACACATTTCTATTCTTTTAAATTAAATTGGAAAAGTATTTTTTTAATGGCAACATTTTTACAAAAACTGAAAAAAATTAATTTTTTCCCCTTGTAAATGCATCTCAAAACTTCAGAGGGCTTGCGGCACGTCTTAACCCCAACCGATTTACCTAAAATTTTTTCAGGATGATTTTTTAACTAATGTTCACCAAACTGGAGGGTGAGAATGGCCAAAATCCAACTTTCGTTTATTAAGGGCCACCCTAGTGTACACTCACTTCTGAGGCTGTGTGTATAAACAAAATTCAATATAAAATATCTGAAATTTAGAGGATCAAAACTCGTGAATGTTCGGCTTAGCAAACATTTACTAAACATTTGGCTAGCTTCGGAAATCAGTACCGCAATTCGGTAAGTAATCAAAATTCGTTAGTTAACAATATTTATCGTTAAGAGATATTCCGAATTAAATTTTACCGATTATTTTCGTTAAAAATGGTCGGTAGATAAGGACATGTGTCGGTATGTTAACGACAAATAAAATGTTCTAGTTAAGCCATAACGATAAAATATAAATATTGTTGAAATCATTCGGCATGTCAAGAAATCGTTTCGAAAAAAACATTTCTTGTTTACAATAAGTATTACAAATATTTTATTTCTTTGTTGATTGATATTTTTCTGCAAAATTTATTTTTATTTTACACATTTTTGTTTGTCTTTATTTATAAATACAAATACATACCCATTACATATGTATGAAAATAAAAAGTTTTTGAATTGTTTTAAACAAATTTTGAATATTTTTCGAAAATCTAATACAAATTTTGTTTAGACGATAAAATTGTATTATGATACTTGAATTTTTTACAAATATTAATACTCAGTATTGTCGTCTATAAATACCTTTAGGAGTTAGTTTTGTAACCAGCCCAATTATGAAAAAAAATTTCCGGGAGTTTTTCCATTTTCTCATTTTTGTTAGATACGGAATGGTTTGAGTTTTAAATGTAGAAATTAACATGCCTTAATTATCTTTTTTTAGATAAAAATTGCTTTTAGAAAATAGTAGTCGAATTTTAAGAGCAACTTTTATACGGGGAATTGTATCCATATTTAATACATTTCTGGAGTGTATAATGTTTATCCCTATATTAAAATTTCCTAGTGAGCAATTTAAACCATATAGATGCGAGTATAAACTTATATAAAAGTTAAAAATCGTTTTTAAGACCGTATTCTATGAAGAAAATTCATCGGAATTTATCGCTTTATATGCGATTATTTATTCACACAACTACGAATTTATCTGCAAACCCGAAAAAATAGTAAACATTTTAATAAATAAAAATTATTTTTTAATTTTAAAAATATTGACATTTATATTTTTAACTATATTTGTCGTTAAAATGTATTACAGAGAGAAATCGTTAACTTCAAATAGTGAATATTAAATGCGTTAAAGCTACCGATATTTTTCGTTACTTAATTATATACGATTATATACAACATACTGAACTAATGAGCTAAAAGAGCGATCAGTGAGTTGAGCTGAAAAGAGCGGTCACTTCACTGAGCTATTGTATCCTCTACTCAGGATACAATATTCTGATATGTAGCTTAACTTCTATTGATGTTCCAATTATCAAACAAATCAGAAGAGTAGTTAAAATGTTCTATATACATATATTTAGTTTGTTTAAAGATCGGCCCCAATGTGCTATACATATATACAATTGGTCAATTCACAAGGTCCTTTATCAGTCATATTGTCATAATGTCCTAATATTTCGCGGCTCAGCGGGATTTACTTCAATTATGGCACGGACCAGTAGGATGCGGAGCAGCAATGCCGGAAGGTGCAGCTCCGTGATTAAAAATTGTATAGTTGTTGTTGCTGGGTTGACAGCCCTTGGCCGAGTGAACTCGGGTCATTCCGGTGCGTAGAACCGGCTGTCGTGGGAATGTTCATATATTGTCATTGCTATTGGTGAATTGTTGATGTGTATCACTGGTAGAGGGCTTGTTTAAAAGGAAATTTTCTCAGTTTTCCATATTTGTGCTCATTTTAAGAAAATTCTGTACATAAATAATGGTTGAAGATTTTTTTAAAAATAATAATAGTCAAATTGGTAAAAAACCTTTGCTTTTGCTAACCAAAAATTAAAATAAATTAATTTAACAAATTTCATTCAAAATTGAGTTAAAACAACAATTGATTCAAAACATAATTAAAAGAAAATTTATTTTGAAAAATTAAAGTCGAAACTGAAAATGGAAAAATTTTTAAAAAAAACATTGGTAAGTGTTTGTGTGGAATCGCAAACATTTTATATGCAAAATAATAAAAAGAAACTGGGGTTAAATTCGGGGTTTAATTTCAAATTTATTTAGTTTTTAGCAAAAATTCGATTGCAACTGCATAATTTTATGAGTGTTACAATATTTTTAATGAGAGACTGGCTATTCGTTAAGGTACTTGTAGCTAGTTACCTATCGTTCTCTCCACTGTTTTTCTTATTATATTGTTTACACTACAATATTTTAATTTCAGATCACTTAAATATATATGAAGATTTACGCTTAAACTGTAAGCAATTGTACAAATCGCTTAGTTCCCCGAATATGTACCGGTATTGCTAGATCAGGAAGCGGAGGATCATCAAAATCAATGTATCCCAACAAATGCTCGTAGGGGATGTTTGTAGTAAATGGCGCCTCAGACAAAATGCTATCGTCTCTAAGTCAATCATGTCAACGTAGTCTGAGCAATCAAAATTTATTTTAGGTTTTTCGTAAGCTCTAAGATTTTGACACCTTATAATCCGCTGGTCCGATCAGGATAAAATTGTACGTGAGCGTAGACAAGTTTAGTTATTAAAATAAACACTACAAACGCTCCAGGGGCGGCGCTATGGGAGCCCAAAGTAGGATACCATCGACATGTAACATTTTTCGGTCTTTGGCGCTTGGCTAGGTCTTGCTTTTTATCTCTTATAATTTCCCAGTTATAGACATTCCTAAAATTAACTTATCTAAACAAAAAAAAAAATTAATTCGGAATAAATGTGGATCAAAATATTACAAATATTAAAATTTTGAAACAAATTTTAGTTTTATAAAATCAATAAATATTTTTATAATAAAATCTTTATTTATTAGCAAAACTCAATGAAATTTTCAACGTTATTTAAATTTGTCAATCTAAATAAGAAATTAAAAAAAACTTTTCAAAAGGTCAAAGAGTATCCCGCAATTCCTAAAAATTGAATTGAAAATCCCAAAAATGGTATTTTTTTTAAATTTTGCTTACAGGGGCCACATTTCCTTCGGGGCTGGGAAAATACTTTGGGGATAAATACGGAACACATCAGGTTTTCCAAAGCTGATCCCAGTTTTGGGATTTTAGAACATGTGGGTCAAAATTGAAATTTGGGTCAAATTTCGAAGGGCGTAGGGGCGACATATTCGAAAAATGGGACATGTTTTTTATACCCAAATGTTCTCCGTAAAGATACCTTACAGAAAAACCTGAAACTGTGGTCTTGAAGAAAGTTATTTTTTTAATAAAAAAAGAATTAAGTCACCTTTTCGCCCAATAAACAGCAAAAATCGACTATTTTTTTAATTTTTATATTGAAAATCGTTTATTTTTGGAACCTTAATGGACATTGCTCTGGAATCCACTGTATATTATCGGTAATTTAGTTGTCTAACTAAATTCGGAGAAAAATAGCACATGCAAGCACGTTTTTTTAAGACCTAGATTGGTCCTGGCTTGAAAGGAAAACGATATGATATCAGATGCATTGAATTGTTGTGGACGTAAAAAGTTCTGCACCTCTTTTTTTCACGAACGACTTTGGCTGTATCCATAACAATGAATTCCCCACTTTGTCCATAAATTCAATGGCCCATAATCATAGTCAGAAATAAAGTATATTTTAAGAGAAATAAAGTCGTCTTTACTTAAGAGTGGACTTTAGGTCTACCATAGACAAGATAAAATATGCTTTTGACGTTAAAGTCGACTGTAAATATAAAACCAGCTGAAGCTGTTTTTAACTCTTTTAACAACAGCATCAGCTGTTCTTCGCCAAGTAAAAATGTTCTACAAAATGTGAAAAATGTTTAAGTTACAAGAGTAGAGATTTTGCAATTATTGAACATTTATTAATTAAATTAGTACCAAAATATCCTAAATATGATATTAATCTTATCTTTTCCATTTTTCCACCACAAACAACTTTTTTTTTAGTTGTCCCGGTTACAAAGAAACAAGTCGAATTATGATCGGCGGCGTGGTATATTTTAGTCGGCGGCGGAGGCTTAAACAAGAATGTAACGGCGGCGGCTTAAATGTCGGCTAAAATTGATAATGTATTTTTATGACAATACTTAATATTAAATTCGGATTAACAATGTTAGTAAGATCTTCAATGTGTGATTGTTTTAAAAATAATAGCGGTATTCATGATGTACAGTTCTTGTCCTTCCAATAGAGTAAAAGAGCAATTAAGTGTCACAAAACTGTATAAATTGTGAAAGTACCTTTATGATTCGTAGTCGATTAATTCGTTAATTCCATTTCTATGGTCGGTCATGCCCGACCATATAATACCCTACACTAAGTAAATGAGCAAAAAATTGTTCTTTTCAAAAACATCAAAAATTAATATTCGTGAGTGATTTTCGGAAGTGGGCCTTATAAGGATGCTATGACCAATTATGGACCGATCACCATGAAATTAGGTCGTGTGTATTACGTCTATATGAAAGTTTTTTATGTTGAATTTTGTGTGTATACAGTAATTTTGACTTACCTGCACAGGTAAGTTAAAAATGCAGTTAACCTTAATGCACTTACCTGCTCATTGATGCTGGTAAGTGCATTTACAGTTTACTGCCCAAAAAAGCAGCTAACGACAAATAATTTATGTGAAGCTTTGTGATTTTTCGGTCTAAAAATAACGTCAAATTGCTATTTTAGCTACTTTTAAACTTATTTAGAAGTTCACAACATATCTTTTTATTCAAAATCCTATTTTTCTTATTTTGTTTTGATTTAATTTTGTATTAGGCCGCTTGAAAACCAGCTATAGCTTGCAAAAGTATTATGCACTTATCTTAAATGTGCAGGTATGAACAATGCATTTAAATTAACTAATTTATATGGAGTTTGGTAAATAAATATATAAAACACAAGTTTTGTGCACTTATATGCAAAATGCTCTTAAGTGAAAGGCAGGTAAGTCAAAACTACTGTACCAACATTTTTAAGACGTTAAAGGAATTTTCGGAAGGGGGTCTATATGGGAGCTATGACTAATTATGGACCGATCGTAACAAAATTTAATAACATGAATTTTGTATATATAAAACTTATTTGGAGCGGAATTTGTGGAGATACATAAATAAATCAAACATTAATGACCGATAAAGTCCAATTGCGGGAGGACATATGTATGGGGGCTAGGTGAAATAATGGACTGATTTCAGCCAGTTTCAATATGCGGTCCTGGGGCCAAAAAAATAATATGTACCAAATTTTATCGAAATATATTGTTATGAAATATAACGTTTTTAACGGCTGATTTAAAAGTAGCATAATGCATAAAGCTTTCAGTTGACCATTGATCGTAAGTATGGCAACGCTGTTTGAATTCGAATATTCAGTTAAAGAACATTGTAGAAAGTACACCACAGATGGCGTATGATCTAGAATATTCGAACTTTGACAGTTAAAGAGCAATCTAGAGTGCAGATGGCCGTGTTATAAATAGTGGCAGAGGTTGCAGTCGTGAGTCAGTTTATCAGAGACGCTATTTGAATAAACATCAACTGAGTGCCTTAAAGTGTGCTGTATTTTTCAAGTGAATTCGTATACATTATAAAGTGTCTGTATTTCTGAGAATTTATAAACGTGTATAAAAAAACATTGAGTGACTATTTAATTCTGTTGTTGTACATTTTAAATAAATAAAGAGTTGTTACAATTTTCAAACTACTAAACGGCTTTTATTTGCAATCAAAAGTATCCGGTATATTTAAAGGAAATAAACCAAACGTTTTGAAAGGTTGAAACGTAACAATATGTACGAACTATTTTATTTTTCGATGAAATTTTAAAATAAAATTTAAAAAATAAAATAATGCAAATTTAAAGTTTTATTTAACACGAAATTTTGGTATGTGGTATTCCATAATTGGGTCTTTGACGCACAATTTTCTTCAGCTAGTTTTATATTTAAAGTCGACTTCAACGTCAGAAGTATACTTGAACTTGTCTATGATAGACCTAAAGTCCACTCTAGAGTAAAGTCGAGTTTAATTCTCTTAAAGTATTCTTTATTTCTGATTATGATTATGGTCCAATACTTTTAATTATTTTGCAACTATAGTCAAAATAAAAGTGTGTTTTAACCCTCCGTTAGTCGCATTCATTTTCAATCGAGACCAGTCGCAATGTATCAAATTGATATCAATAAAAGAAAGGCGCGTTTGAAAATAATCTCTTCACTTTTTATTTGGAAAACATAAAAACAATTTTAAATTCAAAGGCCCATAATCATAATCAAACACTAAAGTATTTAAAAGAATAATACAAATAAAATTGCAGTATAAATATATTTATATCAAAAAATAACTTAAAACTTAGGGTGTTTAAAAAAATTTCATCAGATCAGTTGCGAGTAACGGAGGTTAAATTGAACCTCAAATGTAAAAAATGTTTTCATACAATATACAAAAAAATATAGACAAGTGGCACGGCTGACATAGAAAATTAAAAAAAAGGTAAACAATAAAAGTAACAGCGAAATCTAAAGAAAAAAAGCAAATTGTCGTGGAAAAATGGAAAAAATAAGATTAATATCATAATTAGGATATTTTGGTTCTAATTTTATTGATAACTGTTCTATAATTGCAAAATCTCTGCCAATATCGTGTAACATAAACATTTTTGACTTTTTGTCGAACTTTTTTACTTGGTGAAGAACAGCTGATGCTGTTGTTAAATGAGTTAAAACAGCTTCAGCTGGTTTTATATTTACAGTCGACTTTAACGTCAAAAGTATATTTTATATTATCTATGGTCAGGGTTCTCAGATTTTTTTCGAGACTTATCGCCAAATTTAAATTTTTCATCCCCGAAATTCCCCAAAAAACAGTTTGTGATATCCCCAAAAATCCCCAGTGAAAATACTAGTATAATTTTAATTCATACATATTTATATTGTTACGAAATTGTACTTGAATTCAAATATAACGATTTTAACGGCTGATTTAAAAGTAGCATAATGCTTTCAAATAACAGTGCTGTAGAACTGTAACATATCTGTGGACATTATTTAATAAAAGCTTTCAGTTGATTTGATCGTAAGTTGGCAACGCTGTATTCGATTTCGAATATTCAGTTAAATAACATTGTAGAAAGTACACCACAGATGGCGTATGTATTAGAAACCTCTAGACAGTTAAAGATCTTTCTAGATGGTAATGCAGTGTTATAAATAGTGGCAGAGGTTGCAGTCGTGAGTGAGTTTATCAGAGACGCTTTTCGAATAAACATCAACTAAGTGCCTTAAAGTGTGTTGTGTTTTTCAAGTAAATTCGTGTACCTTATAAATTGTGTCTGTAATTCTGAGAATTTATAAACGTGTATAAAAAACATTGAGTGGCTATTTAATTCTGTTGTTATTGTACATTTTAAAGAAATAAAGAGTTGTTACAATTTTTAAACTACTAAACGGCTTTTATTTGCAATCAAAAGTATCCGGTTTATTTAAAGGAAATAAACCAGCGTTTTGAAAAGGTTAAAACGTAACAATATGTACTTTATTTGTTCTACAATTCTTTTTTATTTACGTAGTATGCATGTATAATAATTTAAAAAATGAAATATAATATAAAATATATTATAATACATATATCAAGGTTACTTATTTAAAAAAAATTAAAAATGACACAAAACGTTATATTTTTAACAAACTATAACCAACTGTAAGAGAACTCAGAGTGTAATTTTCCATTTAATTTTGAATTTTTGAATACCCTTTATATACATTTCAATTTCAGATTTTATTCCATAAGAAATAACTTGAGACCAATATTCAATTTCCCAGGTGGAATTATTCTTTTTTGGCAGTTTTATTTTTTGCCATTCTTTCTTCTTCTAAAACAAACATTCACGTCTATTGATAACACATAATAACACATAATAAAATGTCAAATAGCATATTCTTGAAATTTGTCGACTTATAGTTCAATGTTTTCTTTCGATTTTAAAATATTCTCTTACATAAATTAAATTAAATAAAACAATTCAATATACGAAAAATAAAACGAAAAAATAAAAATCCCCAAAAAGCTTCCAAAAATCCCCAAAACATACAATATTTCCCCAACTGTTCCCCATATCCCCAAACCCAATTATTTATCCCCAATTACGAAATAAAATCCCCAATTTGGGGAAAAATCCCCTAATCTGACAACACTGTCTATGGTAGACCTAAAGTCCACTCTTAAGTAAAGACGACATTATTTCTCTTAAAATATACTTTATTTCTGACTATGATTATGGGCCAATATGTTTAAGATGCAAACAAAATGGCCCATAATCATAGTTAGTCAAAAATCATGAATGAAATAAACAAGATTACGACATCGACAATTCCGTTATTTTAGTGTTCTCTTTTACTCTTTTTGACGTCAGCAATGATTGTTTTCTTATGTTTTGAATGTAAAATACTTACTTTTATATGAAATTTCAAAACAAATAGTGAAAAATAAATAAAAAAATTAATTAAAAATTAAAATGTGGTGTGCAGTCAAAAATTGCAATAATAATAATAACTAGGACCGCGCGGTGGCCGAAATTCGACCACTTTTAAACGCTTTTTACCACTTTTATGGAAAGAATTTAAAAAAAATTATGTTGCAAATCTAGAGAAAATAACCTTTTAGACCATATATGTTTCATCAATATTGGTGGACAATAACATACTTAAAAGTGTTCCACAAAAAACCGTGTGGCCTATTTATATATAAGATAATAATAAAAAATCAAAATCGTGAACTAAAATATAAAATATATTGAAAATTAATAAAGTAAAATGGAGTTCGATAATTGATCTCGTAGAGTACGGTTGTCTCTTATTGAATAGCGGATAGTTGTTGAAAAACAAGCGTTTATAAAGTTAAAAAAAATATTACATTTTTATTTTTGTAATCTCGGTATTTGTTCTTATTGAGCTCTAGTACGTGCCGACTTACAAAACACTTGCTGGGCTGGCAACACGCAAATGGCCCCGAGATTTGAAAAAATCTAATATGAAGAAAACTAAAAGGTCAGTGAATATTCCAGTAGGAATGTTATCCAACTTACCTACAACATCAAAAAATCGGTTTAGTGATCTAGCTAATCATAGCGATATGGAGTTGGATAACGTATCCAACATAAATGAAGTAAAATTAGTAAAACCTCCACCATTGGTAGTGGATGCTAAAATAAACTTAAGTGATCTCCAAACATTATTGGGTAAGGATCAGGGTTTACAATTGCTACTATATTAGCCCTCAATTGCAGTAAATATACATTTTTATCATCTGCATACTAAAAATATAGTTACTATTATAATTTTGTATAACTCTGCTAATATAAATTGCTGTTACTATTCATATATTACTATACAAATTGCAATGTTAGTTTGCAATTTCTAGTAGCAGATACAACCAGTTGTCAACTCGTTATTGTAGCAAAACAACCAAAATATATATTCGTGCTATAGTAGCATACACACTTTTTTGCCGAACTAATATTGCGCGTCAGCATTCGTTTTTGTTTTGTTGTGCTAGCAATTTTCTCTGGCAGCAATTTACATTTCTTTGGTTGCTCTGCTATAGTTGCATTGATATTTCTTGTTTTTTGGCTATTAGGATGCTGCTAGTTATTTTATTGTCAAGTATGTAATACGAAATAACGATTATTCATTAGTGTAAATATTTTTGAATATAATTGAGATATTGACTTGAATTTTTTTGTAAGACTAAAAATTAACATATCTAAACTAAAAAAATGTTCGGAATAAATGTGGATCAAATTGTTAATAATATGTATTTGCAATCCTATTAAAATGTTGATACAAATTTTAGTTTTAGAAACTCAATAAATATGTAGAGTAACTTCGGGTAATGTGGACTACCGTTTTGTTTTTTCTTAATTTTGGCCACAGTATATATGGATATTAAAAAAGTTGTGAAGCAATAAATTAGATAATGTATTCTCTAATTGTTTTTGCAGTTGAAAATTTTTTCCGTCAAAGGATAAAAAATTTATGTGAAAATATTGTAAGGAACCCAAAAACCAGCATTATAAAAATTGGAGGGTAATATGGACCACTATATGAGGGTAATGTGGACTAGCATTTAATACATAAAATTCATGAACCAGCTAATAATGAATGATTAAACAATTTAATTTCAATATATTTTTATTAATACAAACAAAAAAGTCGCGTTCTTGGCTTAGATAGATTACTTACAAAGTACATAGTTATTGTCGGGTAATATGGACCAGTAGTACATAATCAAGTAATTTAAGTGGTCCACATTACACGAACTTGGGTTACAGTGGTAAAAAATTATTTTTACATAATAATCTAAATGTGCTTAAATTCTTACCAAATATATGCAAAACTACGTATCCACTTTAACTATATAAAACAACCAAACATTAAGTTCTACCAAGTAACTGTACCAAATTTTGTTTCTTACTTGAGCCGAAAAAAATGTTGAGCACGCGCATTAATTTCAATATAAGAATAAAAAGCCAATATATCAATTACTCATGAAAGCAAATGTGCAATTGTCGTTTCAAACAAATTGTAAAATGTACGACAAATCAGTTTTATCATACCTTCAATAGTTTCTGAAAATAGACACTGGTCCACATTAGACACATAGTCCACAATACCCGAAGTTACTCTAATCTATATATGTATATAAAAGAGTAACGTTACTGACTCACTGACTGACTGATTCATCATCGCACAGCCCAAACGGCTGAAGCTAGAATCATGAAATTTTAATTGTGGGTTCCTCCCTCCCCAAAACGACACGATAAGAAGGGACTTTTGGAAATTCGAACGTTTAGGGGGTAAAAAAGGGTAAAAACGGGTAAATTCGGTAACCTTATATCTTAAAAACTAATAAAGGTACAAAAAAACTTAAAATTTCATGTTACTCTATTCAAAAAATAAGCTGACGGGTGTTTCGTACTTTTTCGAAATTCGAAACTTTTAGGGGAGAAAACGGGTAAAAACTGTATTTTAGTACTTTTTTGGCACCCTATGTATCTTTTAAACCAATAAACATAGAATCAAATTTTAAATCGTATTCTTTACTTATCAAAAAATAAAAAATATATGTTTGGTACTTTTTGGAAATTCGAAACCTTAAGGGATACAAATTGTGTTTATTTTTAGTACTTTTTCATAAAATATATTTTTCTATTATTTGACATAGACATACGAATATTTTATTATGAGCTCCCACCACGTTACAGAAATTTATTTGAATAAAATTGTACCACCTCAATGGGGATAAAAAAGGTACCAAAAAGGGGATAATCGGGAAAATACATTATATTTGAAATTATTAAGCCAATTTTGATAATTTTTTTAACGTTGGTTCCTGGATTCATACAAAAATTAACTAACAGGGTGTTATTTGGAACTCGAGTACCAAGGTGTATATTGGGCCAAATTCGGGTAAACAGTTTGGTACTTTTTTTAAAACTTATTTATTCTTGGGCACATTAACACAGATTTTAATATTTTCAGACATGCATGAAAACTACTTTGGGGATAAATAGGGAACACATCAGGGTTTCTAAAGCTGCTTTCCGTTTTTTGATCCCAGCTTTGGGATTTTAGAACATGTGACATGTTGAAATTTTGATAAACAAATAGGTCAAAATCCTAAGGACGTAGGGGACATGTTCGAAAAATAGGACATGTTTTTTATACCAAAATGTTCTCTGTAAAGCTACCTTACAGAAAAACATAAAATTGGTATATGTTCTTAAAGAAAGTTTTTTTTTAATAAAAAATCAGTTAATTCACCTTTTCGTCCAAAAAACAGCAAAAATCTACTATTTTTTTAATTCTTAAATTGAAAATCGTTTATTTTTGGATCTATAATCGATATTACTCTGAAATCTTTTGTATATTACTGATAATTTAGTTGTCTAACTAACAAAAACAATTCGAGCCCGTTCGGTACAAAACTACGACCTATATTTTTAAAAAAGCGGACCAAGGTATGGCAAAATTTTAAAATTTCAATTTTGAAATGCTTATAACTCGGTAATTATAAGAGATAAATAGCACACGCAAGCATGTTTTTTCAAGACCTAGGCGAGCGCTTTCCAAACGTATAAAACCCATTGAAATCGAATGGGAAACAAAAAAATGGCACGTGTTTAAATATATTACATGCCAAAGGTACCCTACTTTGAGCCCCCATAGCGCCTCACTTGGGGAATTTGTAGGTCCCATTTTAATAATTTAACCTGGAGTACTCCTTGGCTACGGCCGCGTCAAATTTTATCCTGATCGGATCAGCCGTTTAGAAATGACAGATTTATTTCCAAAAAATTTTGATTCTGCCCAACTGTGCATTGGGTGTGTTTACTGATATGTTGTTATACACTTAGCAATAACAGCAACTAATAGCATCAATTGAAGAAATGTCAATTGTGCTATAGCACAACCAAAGAAATGTGTACTGTTGCTAGAAAAGTTTGCCAGCACAACAAAATAAAACGAATGGCGTGCAATATTAGCACGACAAAAAAATGTGTGTGCTACTAAAGCACGAACATATATTTTTGTGGATATGCAATGGATTGTGTTTGCTACTAAAAATTGCAGACTAGCATTGCAATTTTAATAGTAATACGAACGAACAGTATGAATATTTATATTAGTTGATTGTGATGAAATGAGATAATTGCATATTTATTGCATAGTCAAAAGTAAGAAATATGTTGCTAGAGCTGAATATCGAAACCCTGGTAAGGATTCAATCTACAAACGTACGTCCATCGGAACTAAGGTTTTTCCTCAAAATACCGATTCATACGAAAAAATGCAAAAATATTTTATTAGGTAGAAAAATTGAGTTCCATACCTTTAACTCGAAAGAGAATCGTCTTTATACTATGTTCCTGTATGGACTTCCAAAACTTAGTATTGATGATATCAAAAAAGATATCCAAGAATATAATTTAACGCCTTCATCTATTACGGAAGTGAACACAAAATTCAGCTCAGTAAACAATGATGTATATAAGGTACAATTTTCTAGAAAAAATTTCAACCCAAAATCACTAAACAATGTGTCTTCACTATGCAATATAATAGTATCCTGGAAAAAATATAAGCCTAGAAAAAATGAAAACCCGACTCAATGTTGGAATTGTCTTATGTATGGCCATGGAGGTGAACACTGTAACCGCCTTTCAGCATGCATGATATGTGCCAACCAACACCACACTAAAGATTGCCCACTTCAGAATCAAGATAAAATGCCTGCAGTATTTTCTTGTTTCAATTGTAAAAAGAATGGTAAAGAGCTAACAGATCATTCTGCAAATGACATTAATTGCCCTTTTCGATCACTCTATTTAGAGACAAGAGCAAAAGCAACAAGTAAAAATACACGTAAACACAACAACAATAATCAAAGTTCACCACAGTACTTCAATAATAATATCCCCATAAACAACCCCAACAACAACAATAATCGACAGGTTTTCTCATATGCAGATTGCGTGAGAGGAAATAATGATCTCTTCAATATAGATGAACTCTTCAATATTTTTACTACAGCATTAAGCGATCTACAAAAATGCACAACCAAAGTACAACAAATACAAATTGTTATGTCAATGGTTAAATATGCATATGGATTACATTAATAACAATGGATTAAAAATTCTTCATTGGAATGCGAATGGCATTTCTACTTTTTCAAATTTACTTCAATTTGAAACATTAATTGAAAGAGAGGATATTCACATTGCCTCACATTGAAACTCATTTAAATCAAAGTCACAAAACTTATTTTAAAAATTTTGTAATTCATCGTAACGATAGAGATTCAAGAGGGGGAGGCGTAGCACTAATAGTACACAGGTCAGTCCAACACAAAGTACTTCCAATTATAAAGACACTGGGAATCGAAAATCTTTCAATTGAAATAAAAGTAAATAACAGAAAGCTAATAATCTGCACTGCGTATTCACCGAAATATACAAATAGCTTTGCTAATGATATAATTAATCTAACTTCATTTAATGATGAATACATTATATTAGGCAATTTCAACGCAAGACATTCTGCATGGAATTGTATCACTAACAACACTGCAGGCAACGTATTGTTTCAACTTGAACAATCAAATAACTTTTTTGTAAATTATCCCAACAGTCCAACTTTTTACCCGTCCCAAAGAAATAGAAATGCTTCAACTATCGACTTAGTGTTAAGCAATAGCTCTTTAAATATCAATATGGATGTGCTTGAATATGAAATTCCATCTGATCACAGACCCATTATTTGTAAAATTGAAAATTCAACGGTTAGTGAAATAGATATGAGGCATTACAACTACAAACTTACAAATATAATTAACAACAAACTCACCATTAATACAACTGCATATAACTCAAACATTTTAATTGATTCAGAGATAAGCAAATTTGTTACCATTGTACTAGAAGCGCGAAACGACTGTACTCCATTATTGCAGCCTTGTGGCAAATCAGTCTTGCCAGATAATATTCTTAATTTAATAAAAACTAGAAAACGTTTTAAAAGAAGAAGCCAACGGACATCGAACCCATCAGATGCAAATTGGTATGAACAATGTGTAAAACTGCTGACTAATATTATCAACAAAGATATAAATACTTATCGTAACGAAAAATAGAAAAAGTTGCTATCAAAATTGAAGCCAGGAGATAAATCGTTTTGGAAAATCAGCCGATCTTTAAGAGGTAAACAAAGAAGTAAAATCCCAGATCTTAAAGGAGGAAATGTGAAGATTAACACTGATAAAGAAAAGGCAGAACTATTATCCAACATTTTTCATGCATCTAACAGTCTTACGTCTACATATACACACTCTATCGATAAAACTGTTAATTATAAGGTTAATGCATTCAAAGCCATAGACACCTATTCTGAAAATCTAACCTTGATATCGTATAATGAGTTAAATTGCTTAATTTCTACCCTCAGAACTTCCAAATCCCCTGGGCTAGATGATGTCTCCAACATTTCAATAAAAAATTTACCAGCTAAGGCAGTAAAATTACTATTGATAATTTTTAACAGCTGTTTAAAAATAAACTACTTCCCAAAACATTTTAAAAAGGCAAAAATAATTGCTCTTTCCAAACCAAATAAACCTAAGCACAGTCCACATAGTTATAGGCCAATAAGCTTATTAAGTAATCTTGGCAAACTATTTGAGAAAGCTATTCAAAATCAAATTTACAGTGTAATTGAAAATACATCAATATTAGCAAATGAACAATTTGGGTTTAAAAAACAACATAGCTCAGTTCATTAAATAAACCGTATTACAAATATAATAAAATCCAACAAACAGATTAAGAAATCTACAGGCTTAATAGTTCTGGACGTAGAAAAGGCATTTGATACCGTTTGGCATGATGGTCTTATTTATAAATTGCTGCAAGCTAATATACCAAAATATTTGTGCAGGCTTATTGCTGATTTTCTCACTGATAGAACGTTCGTAGTAGCTATCAACGAAACATTTTCGTCTCCGAAACAAATTACTGCTGGTCTACCTCAAGGTTCCATATTATCACCATTATTGTATTCAATTTATACATCGGATTTCTCTCCCCCCTCATACATGAAAGTTGCTTAATATGCTGATGATACGGCCCTCATAGCGTCTAGTAAACTCACTAAATCACTGTTAAAGAAAATGGAAAAAGGATTTTCTGCCTGCAACAAATACTTTTATAAATGGAAAATAAAAATAAACCCTGTTAAAACTCAGGCTATTATTTTCCCTTACAACAACTCGCCCAAACGTTTAGCAAGTCGTCAATTAAAATTCCAAAATGAGAACCTGTCAATTAAAAACGATATCAAATATCTTGGTGTTTGCCTCGATAAGAAGCTTAATTTTGCGAAACACATCGGTGAAACCTGTAAAAAAACAATGAAAACTATCAGAGCTTTGTGGCCAATTCTTAGTAAACATTCAACCCTTAACTTTAGGAACAAAAATTTAATATTCAAAAGTGTCATTAGACCAACTTCAACTTGGTACAATGCAGCAAAAACACATTTGAAGAAACTACAAATCATTCAAAATAAATGTCTTAAAATAATAAACAACAAAAATTGGAGATATTCTACTCAACTTCTCCACAACGAAACTAGATATGAATTAATTTTGGACTTCATAAAAAAACTTAACAATAAATACCATGAATCCATTCAAAATTCTCCTTATCAATTGATAAGGGAATGCATACAATTGGCTTAATTGGAGCTCCGAAACACAAATTATTAAATTGAAAATGACTTGCATACATGTATTATCCATAGATAACTCCATTGTATACCTGTATATTATCTGACTGTATTCAAACTTTTTTCTCTTTTCATATAAAGGTTTTTCCTTTTTTCCTTTGAATAATGTTATAATTAAACAATTAATATCAAGATCTTTTGTTATCAGAATTATTCGTTGTAATATCTATAGATAAAATCTCGAAATTGTAATTTTATATGCTAAGTATAAATATGTAAATAAAGATGAATTTATAAATAAAAAAAAAACAAGTAAGAGTGCTATATTCGGCTGTGCCGAATCTTATATACCCTTCACCAAATTATACTTCAAAATTTTAAATATTTTTAGGTAAACAAAATTTAATTTTTTTCCAGTTGTTTTTTGAATTTTTTGGAATTTGTTATTTAAAATTTTTTTTTTTAAATTTTAAATTTAAATTTTTTTTTTTTTAAATTTTAAAATTTTTTTTTTTTTTAAATTTAAAAAAAATTTTTTTATTAAATTTTAAAATTTTTTTTTTTTAAATTTTAAAAAATTTTTTTTTTTAAATTTTAAAAAATTTTTTTTTGTTTTTTAAATTTTTTTTAAAAAAAAAAAATTCGGGTTCAAAATTTTTTTCCCGATTTTGACCCATTGTAGGTCCAACTTACTATGGTCTTATATACGTCGTTGCAAATGTCTTTGAAATATCTATCATTAGATATCCATATTGTCTATATTAATGTCTTAGTAATCCAGATATAGGTAAAAAAATAGGTCAAAAATCGAGGTTGTCTTGGTTTTTTCCTCATATCTCAGCCATTTGTGGACCGATTTTGCTGATTTTAAATAGCAAAATTCTCGAAAGCATGTCTGACAGAATTATTGAAGATTTGGATCCCGAAGATATCTGGGGTCTTCAGAAAACTGATTTCAACAGACAGACAGACAGACAGACAGACAGACGGACAGACAGACAGACAGACAGACGGACATGGCTTAATCGACTCCGCTATCTATAAGGATCCAGAATATATATACTTTATAGGGTCGGAAATGAAAAATGTAGAAATTACAAACGGAATGACAAACTTATATATACCCTTCTCACGAAGGTGAAGGGTATAATAAAGTAAAATATGTCTAATAACATAAAACCTAAAATATATTTTATTTTATTAAACATAAATAACTTTTAAATATAATTATTGACTTTTCCATTATAAATCACATACAATTTTCATATAATACAATCAGTTTAAGTCAATGTTGACGTCACTGAGCTTAAGAGAATTTTTTTAAGAGAGCGAAGGCGCAATCTTGTTTATTTCATTCATGGTCAAAAATAAAGTACATTTTAAGAGAATTAAACTCGACTTTACTTAAAAGTGGACTTTAGGTCTATCATAAACAAGTTAAAGTATACTTCTGACGCTGAAGTCGACTCTAAATACAGGTAAGCCTCCATTTACGCGGTACTTTATTTACGCGAATTCGATATAACGCGAACTCAAATTAGCAACCATTTTTTGAAATACGCGACTTTTTTTACACGATTTTTATATAACGCGGCAACAAACAACAAGAAACGAAAAAAACACAAGGGAATACAGATTTCTTTTTTGAAAACTTCGTTAGTTTTTATGAATTTTTTGTTGTTTTGATCTCTTTTATGTATTAGAATATTTTTTTTTTGAATTGACATTTTTTCCTTAATTTTCGATAAGAAATAATTTTTTGATTAGTTGATTTTTTTACTTCACTTTTGTTTTAAGTAAGTTTTTAAAAGTGCAAATAAAATAAGTTTACTTAAAGTATATATCGTCGACTTAAATACAAACGGACGTAACTACATTTTTATTGTTGTTACAGTATACGTTATAAAATCAATAATAATAGAGTATTCTTGGCTATTGTCAATCAAAAACTCGATTTTGAATTTTTATGTATGTAGTTACTTCATACATTTAAGGTGACGATATGTATATATGTTTTCTATTTAACGCGATTTTTAGGTCCCAATTTCTTTTTTGTTATGTGACTGATGTATTGTTATACGCGAAATAAAAAATTATTGGCCCCAAAAAAACATTTCGTTCTAAATTAGAACCTCGTTTTACGCGAATTTGATTTACACGCTATTTTTTTGGGCCCAACAAACCGCGTAAATGGAGGCCAACCTGTATAAAACTAGCTGATGTTGTTTTTAACTCATTTAACAACAGCATCAGCTGTTCTTCGCCGAGTAAAAAAGTTCGTCACAAAGTTAAAAATGTTTAAGTTACAAGATATTGGTAGAGATTTTGCAATTATTGAACAGTTATCAATAAAATTAGTACCAAAAATAAAATGCATCGGTTATTAAAAAAAACTGAAATAAAATATATGCGTAATCATCTCACGGTATCTTACAATACCGTGGATATAATTTTGAAAACTTGTTGTTTTCGTGTACTGATGTACATGGATTCTTTGAATCTGTTGGATGCTATCAATGATGTTTCACCAGCTGAGCCTGCATAAGATTAATTTATTATTGTAAAGGATAAGAGAGCTAAACCTACCCTAGTCTGGTTGTTAGGAATAGTGGATCTAAATCAGCCCTGCAGTCAGACTGGGTCCATATGTCTTTTTGTCAACAGTACTAGTTCAAATGTCTCCAATCTTTCATTTCTGTGTCAATATAAAAAGTACAGAGACCAAAAGTGTGTGTTTAAGAAAATGTCTATAGTTAAACTGTATTGACTCGCGCTTGACTTGGTCAACAGTATTGACGACTAATTGTACACCATACAATGCCTCTTCTGTTGACATTTATGTTTATTTATGTGTAAAAATTCTACCACCATACAATGCCTCTTCTGTTGACATTTATGTGTATTTATGTGTAAAAATTCTACTGCGCAATAGCTCTCTCTTTTTCAGTATTAAAAAACCGGTTGACTAAAAAACAGCGAGTGTGTGGTTTTATTAATATTTGGAAAATTTTTGTTTAAGCATTAAAATTATTATTATTTTGTTTAGAAATATTAAAAATCAACATGCGAAAAAAAATTATAAAAGGCATATTAGAAAACAAATAATTTTATAAAAAAAATAGGAGTGAAAATAGTGAAACAGTTTTGAGTGAAAGAAACTGGTGACAATGTCGCTAGTATGACACCACCTATTTACTATTGACATTGCTTACAGAAAAGTTCCAAAAGTTATAGAAATGTACTAGGAAAATCCTGGTTCTAATGTCACCATATGGATCCATGAGAAGTACCTAGTCAATAGGAAGTCAATAGTCATAGTGTTACTAGAGGATTTTCAATGACACGCACATGTTAAATGTCTATAGCACTAAGCCTTGTATGGGGTATAATTCGAAACTAGTACTGTTGACAAAATCAATAGCGATTCAGCACATTTTTAATATTGACATTTCCTACAGGGAGGGAAAGGCAACCTATATTATTGCATTTTACGATTGTATTAGTTATACACTCTCTCCGCTCTCACCACGAATCGGTGTTGCCAGTAAACTTTCATCTCTTTTCCCCAATTAAAAATGTAAAATCTCATATTGTTCATCATACATCTTTAAAAGTTGGGAAAATTTTTTTTCACTGGCAACGCTGATTCCTAAATTGTACGATAAAAAACGATACACAACCTGCTTGTTGGAATTCTCAAGCTAGACTGATTAAAAGTTGTTTATTTCTCTACAATGCGTGTGCACACGCACGTAAGAGAAGAGTAAATGAAAAACGTGGCGCCCATGTTTGCATTTCCCTGATCTAAATCCTACCGTTTTTTAAGTTTTTCCTAAATTAAAAAGTTTTTTTAGAAAACTAAGGCCCTAATTTTGTAAATCACGTCACCAATGTGATATTTACTTATATGGAAAGCAAAAACAAAATTTCAAAAATTTTAAAAATTTGTTTTTGTTTTATATACAAAATTTTGAAATTATGAAAGGCAAATGAACGCTTGAAATTTGGTGCGTTTGTTCTGTTAAGAATTTGTATATAAAACAAAAACAAATTTTTCAAATTTTAGAAATTTTGTTTTTGCTTTCCATATAAATATCACTTTGTGACGTGATTTACAAAATTAGGGCCTAATTGTTTATCAGTAAAAGTTGATTTTTTGGCGAAAAAGATCTTGTATTATAATTTAATTATACGAAAAATTTAAAAAAAAATTATTATATATTTGAGTAGGTGAGATGCAAAACTCGTACGTTATTGATTCTGGCAGTCCTTCTCTATGTTGCAGTTTATTTAATTTTTGCAACTGTAGAGTTTTAGTCAAGAATGGAGTAACATCTAAGAATTTAAAACATTCGACTAATTTGGTCCATTTAATCAACCGCTACATGTTTTCGTGTTTTTCCAAAATTCGGTTTATGTGTAACGAGCGAGTTTTGCATTTCACCTACTCATTTATATTTTTCTTAAAGATAACTTTTTTGATCTATTCATAAGATTTAATCAAAAAAGTGCAGTTAGTTTTTATACCCTACACCACCATAGTGGGGAGGGTATAATCCGTTTGTGCAGATGTTTGTAACGCCCAAAAATATTAGTCTAACACCCACCTTAAGGTATACCGATCGACTTAGAATCACTTTCTGAGTCGATTAAACGGTGTCCGTCCGTCTGGTTGGCTGGCTGGCTGTCCATGTAAACCTTGTGCGCAGAGTACAGGTCGCAATTTTGAAGATATTTCGATGAAATTTGGTACATATTATTTTTTCGGCTCAAGGACCAAGCCTATTGAAACTGGCTGAAATCGGTCAATTATTTCATCTAGCCCCCATACAAATGTCCTCCCGAAATTGGACTTTATCGGTCATAAATGTTTAATTTATATATGTATCTCCACAAATTCCACTCCAAATAAGTTTTATATACACAAAATTCATGTCACAAAATTTTGTTACGATCGGTCCATAATTAGTCATAGCTCCCAATAGCCCCGCTTCCGAAAATCACTTTAACGTGCATAAATCGCTTAAAAATGTTGGTATACACACAAAATTCAACATAGTTAACTTTAATATAGACATAAATCACACGACCTAATTTTATGGTGATCGGCCCATAATTGGTCATAGCCCCCGTATAAGCCCCACTTCCGAAAATCACTCAAAAATAAAAATTATTGAAATTTTAAAAGAAAAATTGTTTTGCTCTTTTACTTAGTGTAGGGTATTATATGGTCGGGCTTGACCGACCATACTTCTTTACTTGTTTTTATATGCAAATCTTTGTGTAAGATATTTGACAACAGTAAATGTTTAAATGAGCGAGTGTTCCATCTAGCTATGTTCGTCGGCTTTTGTCATGATATTTTTCTGATATAAGCAAGGTTGCCAAATTACCCATTTACCGGCTATATATAGCGATTTTATTTTTATTTAGCCATACAAAATGGCTAGATTTTGAAGATCGAGCCATTTTATTTTGTCATAGCCTTTTTTATTTTAAACTTTTCTTGAAAATGTTTGGAATTTTTTAAAAATAAAACAAATGGCAAGGAAAGAGTATTTTTAAAAAATAATCGTATGTATTCGCCTGTAGTTGATTTGAATATTATTAGTTTTATGAAAACAGGTTGTGAAATTGTTTCCAAAGCAAACACATAAGACATATTAAAAAATCAATTTAGCATAGAGATGCCAAATGGGGAATCCCGTTCCCGAAAATCCCGGGGTTTTCCGGATTTCCTGAATCCCGAAGCCCGGGACTTTTTAATTTGAAATCTCGGGGTTTTCGGGATTTTCTAAATCCCAATTTTCATAAATAAATAGGGGAAATTGTAATTTTTGTGTGCCTTTTTCATTCATTTAGACATTCTACATGCCCGAATATCGCAAAGTGATTTTCAGCAAAGTTGTTAAGCTCAACTCCTGCTACAATATAGTTAATAAAAGAAAACGGTATTTTTGGTTTTCCTTGAGTGGGGCTCTAGAAAATCAATTCTTCACCTTTTTTGTAAGTTATCTAACTAGACTCAATTTAAATCCTCTTCAAATAAAATTGATTTTATTTCCGATGAGGAGCTCGAACAAAATGAAAATCTTTCGATTGCTAAAAGGCTAAAAGATATTATTAATAAATATAAAAAACCCAAATAACAATAACGAAAAATTATAATGTAGATTTGCAACTTGCAAATGAAATAGATCATTTTATTTCTGAAGGAACAAGAGGAAAATACTTTGAGCATATGTCGGAAACAAAATTCGTTCCAGAATGGCAAATGAAACCATAGATGCAATAGTATTCTTAAGAAGCTATTTAAAATAAAAATAATTTTTTTACTAAGGTACTGTTTTTTATCAGTATGTACATTAGGGATATAACTATTGACATTTTTTGCAAATATGCAAATTGGCATAGCATAGTCGAACAGAGCATTAAAAAATATGAAAAACCACGGTATTATTTTTTCGCGGTTGTTAAAAAAGTTCACGCACCAAACGCAATAAAGTTTTTCATTAAATATTTTCCATTATTTTGAAATACTATATATTTTATTTTAATAATAACTGCGGACATACTTCAAAAGATAATTCTTAAATAACATTTAAAAAAAAAAATGAAATTATTTATATAATTTTTCAGAAAAAACTTGGTTTATTTTAGAAATTGGTTTTGGTGCGAGATATTTTTGATTCCAAATGACCTAAAAAAATTATTTTCGTTACTTATACAACATTGGCCATCATGTAATGGTATGCCAAAAATTTCGGCAAAATTAGTAATATACCTAATGTACATACTTTATTGCTATTTCTTCTTATATAAAGTACTCATGCAAGTATTTTATGTTTTTTAGTATCTAATAAAAATTAATTGCTAAATAAAAAATGTACTTTCAATTGTAAAGACATAATTATGTACGTTTCTTTCTTAAAATCTAAAATCTCGAAACCCCGGGTCGGGATTCTTAACCAAATCTCGAACTCCGGGATTTTTAAAAATCAGTGCCGATTAGCATCTCTAATTTTGCATTTCTTTAATGGATCAGATTTTGTTTATAAGTGCACAGAAATTTATTGAATTTATCAAAAAGGAACAAATTTTTATTGATATTATTAGTAATGTCGATGTCACTAAATAAAAAGACAACATTTATGAATTTGATTTCAGTTATTTTGCGTTTTATCCATTTCTAGCCATTTTTAATTCTAAATCTAGCCATTTTCTGTGCTGAAGAGTTGGCAACCTTGGATATAAGGTGTATGTACTTTCCAGTAACTATAATTTAGATAGTAAAAAACCGTTAAAAAAGAGTACAGCGTTAATTTTCATTAACAAACTCATTTATAAATACATTTTTAATGCATTATTGTAACAGAAACCTAATTATAATATGTGTGTAATTTTTTTTTTGTTTAAATTTGAAAATATACAATCATATGTTTCAAAACATATTTCTATCTTGATATTTTTTACTAAACAAAAATTGTCCAGTTCAAAATGAAGGAACTCAGTACCCAGTTTCTGCAACTTGTGAGAAGATTTCGCATCGAAAAAAATTTTAAAATTATAGTAGTCATTCAGTTTTTAACAGGATGACTTAGGTAATGTTTAAACTGAATACATTAAAAGTACAGACACAGTAAACGATTTACTAATACTCGCCCTGTGTTTAACAAGAAGTTTATAAATGTTTCCAATGAAAAGTTTCTCACATACAATACAGAAACGAGGTACAGGATTCAATCGTGTTTTCAACAGACAGACGGGCATACAGTCAGCGTCTAAAGAAAGTGTACAACTTGTTTTTACATTTAAAACATTTTATTTACATTTAAAAAAACTATTTGTTCTCCAGTTCTAGTATATTTAACAAAACATTTAATTGTTCTCTTGCAATATATAAACAAAAAACTAAAATAGTTCAACTGCAACAAAAACAGTAACAACAAAACCAAAAATACTCCATTTTTAACGCGTCAAAAGAAAGTGTACAGTTTAGGGAAATTAGAAGAAAAAACGTGTTTAGTATTTTATTTGACATCTTTTGGGTTTTAAAACAGTTTCAAGCCTCCTTAGCATTGTTTCTACCAATTTTGATGTCACTGATGTTGGGATGTTGAACCACTCTTCCTGCAGGATTTCGTGTAGAGAGTCATTGCTGGTAATATTTCATTTTCTGATCTGTCTGTCCAAATGCTACCACAGATGTTCAATGGGATTAATGTTCGGTGACTGTGAGGGTTGTTCCAGTTGTTTCGATGTATGATACAACAACCATTCTTTAACAAGTTAAGAAGTATGCTTCGGATAGTTGTCCTGTTGGAAGATCCAGGTTCGGTCTAGATTTAATTTTCTAATGTTGAGTTCCATATTTTCTATAAGAATGTTTAGGTAATCGGTTTTGCTCATCAAACTATCAATAAATATGAGTTTTCCCATACCACTTGCCGCCATACACCCCACACCATCACCTAACCACCACCATGCTTTACGGTGGATAGTACATTTTTTGGTCGAACTCTTGATTTTTGCTTCTCCAAATTTTACTCCTTTTTTTACTTCCGAAAATCTCAAACTTGCTTTCGTCCGTAAACAGCACATTATTCCAAAACAATTTTCTTGGTTTTTATACCTGTTTGCGAATTCTCGAAGTCGCTTTTTATTTCGTTCGGAAATGTGGGGTTATTCTCTCGGAACTCCACCATATAGAGCATTTGGGTGTAGCGCTCGGCGAACCGTACTGGGACTAACTCTCACTATAGACGAATCTGTTAATTCTTCGCATAATTTTACTGCACTTACTGTGAATACTTTCTTCACTGCTCTCACAATCGATCGTATTTCAAGGTTGTTAAGGCGTTTTGGTGTTCCGGTACGTTGCTGATCTTCTAAAATTCTAAATTTTTTGTTTGTCTATAATTTTTTTTATAGTATTATGGCTTCTTCCTATTATAGAGGAGATTTCACGTGACGATTTGCCTTCATTTTTAAATTTTATGACTTACTTTCTTGTTTCAATTGCAGTTTGTTTTCCCATTTTGGTTTTAAAGTTCTCGCGATCAAACAAGAAAAGCTACTATCTTAAAATCTCATGAGACTAGCAGCAAGATCCACAAAAAATTATAATCTAGGCAAAAATAAAGAATAACAATATATTTTTTTATGTAGCAAGAAAAATCTTATTGCAATTCTAAGTGTGTACACTTTTTTCTGACGCGTTAAAAATGGAGTATTTTTGGTTTTGTTGTTACTGTTTTTGTTGCAGTTGAAATAGTTTAGTTTTTTGTTTATATATTGCAAGAGAACAATTAAGTGTTTTGTTAAATATACTAGAACTGGAGAAAAAATAGTTTTTAATATGTAAATAAAACGTTTTAAATGTAAAAACAAGTTGTACACTTTCTTTTGACGCTGACTGTAGATAGATCGTTTGAAAATCTTATGAGGACGCAGGATATACTTTTTGGTTGTACGATCAATATTTCGATATGTTTAATTTCATTGAGAAGGAACGAGTATTGTAAAATTTCAACTTTTTCGAAATATTTATATTGATTTTTACAATAAGTAACCATTTGCTGCACGAATTGTTTTACATGAATATTCAAATTTAAAATTAAATTTAAATTAAATGTTTATATGTAAGAATGTTAGTATATTTTAACAAAAATATAAAATACGAAAGTAAAATTTTCGCGTTAAAAATGGGAAGCTCGATTTTGATTTTAGACCCATGGTTTCTTCGTCAAATATTCTTAGAATTCATCGTAGACTACGATTTTGATAACCGCTTGTTGCATTTTTTTGGCTCCATACAAATTGACCCACTCTAATGTACATATGTATATTAGAGTGACAGCCGATTTTTTTTTTTAGATTTCAAAGAGTGCCGGGTGGAATATTGTGACACTAGGCCTAAATGTTAAGTGCTGAAAATTTGAGCCAAATCGGGCAACGATTTCTGGACGCGCATCGAGGTCAAAGTTCAGATATATGCAAAATTATACTATTTATATGGGATAAATAGGTGAAACTCGTTAAATTTCTGCATTGTTTTCTAGAAATGTATAGATTTATTTATATTAATGAATATTACATTAAAATTTTTTTTTTTGGAAGTTAACCCTGCATCTCCTTTGTGTCAAAATGACCCAAAAACTGTATTATCGCCAAAATTCGGAAAAAATGCAAATTTTTCAGATATTTTAAAAATTTTGCTACTAAATAAATACTTTTGCAATTGAATGCAAAAGAATCGAAATGTGTACGTAATTATCGTTGTAATGAGATATAAGTGACAAAATTTGGTTAAAAAATGTTAAAGTTATTACAAATTCGCCAGACCATTAACGTGTTTCAGGCCACTTGAACAAAAAATTTAGGAAAAAAAATTAATATATTTCGAGAAAAATTAAAATAAAAGCTCATTTTTACTTAAAATATGCCCATATTTACTTGTATATAAGTTTTTGTCTTCGTAGGATACCGTTAACCTATTCGCAGGTATGGCCAAAAAAAATAATTTTTTTTAACGGCTGTTTCCATTTTCAAATTTTTAAAAATTTTGTTAAACAAATTTCAGATTTTTTCGATCATCACATTGGGGTTTATTGAGATCAAAATAGGGAATAAAAATATGAAAAAATTATGTCAATACCTCTTACAGTTTTTCCGTACCTGCGATTGAAATTTTGCGTTTTTCAAGAAAAACTAATTTTTTGTCCATATTTAGGCGAATGAGTCCAATTTCCTTACTGTTATAAATTTTAAGTAAAACCTATTCATAATATTATAGTCCTTATAATTTTAAATATGTTCTGAAAGTTTTACTAAAATCGGAAAACGATTACCTTTGAATCGTGAAGGTCAAAGGTCAAATTTTTCAATATTTGGAATTTCTAATGAAAAGATAGCGAAATGTTACATATTTATGGGCCGATTTTCATGAAACTTGACGAAAATATAACATAAAGTCCAGAAGTAAGTATACATAAAAACATTTTAAAATAAAATAACATGAATATGTTAATACTATATTTTTTTGGACGAACGTAAATGTATGCCTTTGGTGCCAAATTATTTGGTATTTAAATATTTTCAATATACATATGAGAAAAATGCCATACATATGTATAAAATTTAATATTTATTAAAACGTTCTGAGACCCTAAATAAAAAATAAGTTTTTAGTAAATGATATACAAATATGTAATATAAATATATGTAAATTAAACATTTAATAACATTTTTATTTACTACAATACAATGATATCTCACTTTTTATAAGATTCTGCGCAGTATTTAATTATTTAGACAATAATCGATATAAAGCAAAATGTTCAAATTATATTTCTTTCTTCTATTCACATTTTATACATAATTATAAAAACTTACATGTTTATATTTTATTTCACTGAAGAAAAAATAAAGAAATATGTTGCTATCTATCCTGGTTTCAAATTTATGTTTTACACTTATTTTAATTCTCACATAAACACAGTTTTACAAATAAAACCAACGGCTCTGTACCAAACTAATTGTGTTACACATATAAACTGATAAGTATTCACATTTGTAAAGACAGATAGATAACCATTCACATACATTTCGTTCGTTACATTATAAAAATATTCGGATATGTAAGAAGGATTTCCAAGTTTCTTACCAGCTAATTACACCATGCATCAGCTAATATGTGATTGTATACCATAATTGTAGCAATATTTTGTTTTTACAACCTTTAAAATTTGTCCTATTTTTTAATTTTTAAGCATAATATCAAACAATTCCAATTACCTTCAAGTAATGCAAATAGTATTTTCTTTTATCTGATTGAATATAAATGGGTTTAATAACTTCTGAACCAAAAAACATTTTTAAAAGTACGCAGCAAAAACTTGGTAATGACTGAACAGCTTACTTTTCAATGACTACTACATACCACCTGCATTACATATACATAAGTAGTTTAGTAATGGCTGGCATATAATCTGATACACAAGTACTTGTTTATGAGCTAAAGTCTAAAAAAAAACAAAGTAAACAAACAAAATAAACAAATAATCAGTTACTTTTTCTCAATTTGCCCATTTATTTTATTGCATCTTTATTTTTAGAAAAACAGAAAATGATACTGGATGAAAACCATTATTTGATGCACAATAAAATAACTAAGCAGTGGTGTAGTGAGTAGAACAGCAGACTAGCAAACGGATAGTTGTTGGTTCGACTCTTGGCTGCGACTTATTTTTTTTATTTTTTGTTTGCAAATACAAAATTCTATAAATAACTCTACAACAAAACAACTTATTTAACTCCCTATTTGTAAGCGAGGGTGGTAAGTACTTGCCTCCAATGACATCACCGTGTTAAAATAATGAGTTAAAAATCCAATGTATAAGTAGTGTATAGTAGGTATTAGGGTATTCATTCGACTAATGATCGTTCGAATAATTATTCGAACAATTTAAAAATGGCCATTTTCGAATAACGAATAATTCGAACAATTTTATGTAGAATAATCGAATAAAACGAATAAATGTTCATATTGTTACGTTTTAACCTTTTCAAAACGTTGGTTTATTTCCTTTAAATAAGCCGGATACTTTGATTGCAAATAAAAGCCGTTTAGTAGTTTGAAAATTGTAACAACTCTTTATTTATTTAAAAATGTACAATTATAGAATTAAATAGTCACTCAATGTTTTTTATACACGTTTATAAATTCGCAGCAATACAGACACTCTTTATAATGTACACGAATTCACTTTAAAATACAGCACACTTTAAGGCACTCACTTGATGTTTATTCAAATAGCGTCTCTGATAAACTCACTAAAGACTGCAACCTCTGCCACTATTTATAACACTGCCATCTGTACTCTGGATTGCTCTTTAACTGTCTAGAGCTTTCTAATACATACGTCATCTGTGGTGTACTTTCTACAATGTTCTTTAACTGAATATTCGAATTCGAATATACGGTCGCAGCAAACAGCGTTGCCATACTTACGATCAATGGTCAACTGAAAGCTTTTATTCAATGTTAATAATGCCCACAGATATGTTACAGTTTGCTATTACAGCCGTTAAATCGTTATATTTGAATTCAAGTACAATTTCAGCAACCTCAGAACGAAGTTTCTCATTGTCGGCAAGAAGTTTCTCGTTGTTTACTTTTGAAGCTTCTAGAAGTTTCTGTGGTCATAAGCAATAACCACCTAAGTCGACTTAAGAAAGATTTGAGTTATATATGCTACATTATTCTCTTCATAGAACTGTATGTATACGTGCAATCCCTACCTTCCTAACTTTCTTATTTAAAAAGTTATTAATTAGAAACATATTGGCTTAAGTCCTAAGGAAGACTATCGCATTTACAATAAGCGCCAAAATATACTTAAGAAAACATTCAATTATATTTTATTTTGTTTAAATAGCTTATAATGACTTTATTTGTTATTGTTATTTTTCACAAAATAAATTTTCATAAATATGAGTGCTGTTATAAGAGCCAAACTAAGGATAAGCGATTATGGCAAATTGGCTTAATTACTTAACATGTAATATTTAAATATGTAATAACAGCTTAACTCAATATATGCCAAGCAACAATCAAAACACTTATTTTCAACAAACGCCTAATCAGACATTGGCACTTTCAATTTAGTATTTCTGAGTTGCATTAAGCGATGATATTTGTTTTTATTAAATATTTCTCTAATAAATAAAGCTTTTGTTATAATTTTTCATTTTAGCATTGTGGGGGTAAGAATCTTTGATTCTGCATTCTACTTTTTCTAATGCAATCTTTTATTTTTTTTCAGAATCGCTTTTATAACTATAAATAGCTGTTTCTCAAAAACATGTTTTTTGAATTAGGCGGTTATTGCTTGTGACCACAGGTTTCATTTCCATTATTTTATTTTCTCCTTTAACTTCAGCAAGAAGTTTCTCGTTGTTTACTTTAGAAGTTTCTTGAACTTCAGCAAATTTCTCATTTGTTTCTTTGAACTTTTCCATCATAGCAGCAAACATAGTGCTTAAATCCATGCTGGCTGTTGTTGCACGGGTAGAAACTTCCAATTCTTCTTTATACTCAAACTCGTAAGTTACAATATCAATATCACGCCGCTTGAATTCATCTATGAGCCTCTTCTGAAATTCTGCTTTGTTACCTGCTGTTGGTAGCTCCAACTTACTCAATTCTTTCTTGAGTTGTTCTACTTTTAGTTATTCAAACTTCATGCTTATTATTTTGCAATCCCACTTCTGACACCAATTGTTACGTTTTAACCTTTTCAAAACGTTGGATTATTTCCTTTAAATAAACCGGATACTTTTGATTGCAAATCAAAGCCGTTTAGTAGTTTGAAAATTGTAACAACTCTTTATTTATTTAAAAATGTACAACAGAATTAAATAGTCACTCAATGTTTTTTATACACATTTATAAATTCACAGAAATGCAGACACACTTTATAATGTACACGAATTCACTTTAAAATACAGCATACTTTAAGGCACTCAGTTGATGTTTATTCAAATAGCGTCTCTGATAAACTCACTAACGACTGCAACCTCTGCCACTATTTATAACACTGCCATCTGCACTCTTTAATTGCTCTTTAACTGTCTAGAGCTTTCTAATACATACGCCATCTGTGGTGTACTTTCTAGAATGTTCTTTAACTGAATATTCGAATTCGAATATACGGTCGCAGCAAACAGCGTTGCAATACTTACGATCAATGGTCAACTGAAAGGTTTTATTCAATGTTAATAATGCTCACAGATATGTTACAGTTTGCTATTACAGCACTGCTATTTGAAAGCATTGTGCTACTTTAAATCAGCCGTTAAAATCGTTATATTTCAATTCAAGTACAATTTCGTAACAATATATATTTAAATTTATTAAATTATTATTGCTTAAAATGTTTCATAATTTCAAATTTAAATAAGTAATGATGACTCACAAAAATTGTATTGTTTCTGAAATTCGACAAATAACTAAAGACAAAGAAACTTTCGATCACTGTAGATGAGTGTTCCGATAGCTCCTTCTATAAATATATACATAAATAATACTGCAAGAAGTTACAATTCTAGAAACAAATCTTTCAAAATTTTTAAGTTAGGACTTGAACCAATGAAAATAAAAGGTACGGAATAAAATATTTGTTATTTAGCTGGCGAAATATTAGAAGAATCGCAATTAATAATCAAAATATTAACATACATTAAAGTGATGTTATTAACAGCGTACGTAAGTGTTGCTAAATATTTAGTAAATCGAATGATAAACACAAATATAGCAAACTAACGTTTTGTTGCAAGAAAAGCATGGAGTTCGTCTTATACATGATTTTGAACATCGCACAGTGGTATGAGAATAAAAAAAGAGGGAAATAAATCTGTAACTTCTAAACCCTTATACCGATTTGAATGAAATTTCACATGCGCAAAGAGGATAAAAGAAAGCAAAGAAATAAAAACAAATTTTGAAATTTGTAATCAAGTATCCCGCAATTCCGAAAAAATCTTGAAAAATCCCAAAAATGGGATTTTTCGTTTTTTGGCTATAATATCCATAATATGGGCGGGGTTATCGGAACCTTTTACAAAATAATTAAGATCTTATTGAGCCATCTAAAATAGGTTACTATATTTTGATATCGAGTACGCGATTTGAGAATTTTTGCCCTAAAGTTGAATTTTACATAAAAAAGAGTAATTTTTTGAATGGAGCTGGTCCCGTCGGTATCAAAAATTATAAATGTTTTTTTCATTTAAAATATTTGGCGTAAAGTTAGCTTTTCAAAAAGTACAAACTTATTATACACCCTCTTAGAAAATTTTTAGATAACTTAAAAAGAATAAAAGTACTTTTTTCCCAAAAAAATTTCGAAAAATAGCCTTTTTTAATTTTTTTATATTCAAATGCATGTAACTTTGGACTCAGTCATGATTTTTAAACACTTCTTTCTTTATTTGATATATAGATCTATTGTTAATCCTATAAAAGAAAAATGGATAAAATCGGAGAATATTTGGAACCGCGGTCACCAAAAAACTGGTGTAGGGTGTGTAAAAATGTTGAAAATTAAATTTTCAAATGCGAATATCTCCTAAGCTATTTTTAAATCGGAACAAAACGAAGAAATAGGATCATTTTAAAAATTGAACATACCCGAGGTGTCCTACTTTGGGAACCCCTGGACAACACTTCCTCTTTGCGCATGTGAAATTTCATTCAAATCGGATTAAGCGTTTAGAAGTTACAGATTTATTTCCCTCTTTTTGTTTCTCATACCACTGTGCATCGTGGAGCATCTTTGTCTAACATGGTAATAAACTTTTGGAGTATTTGTAAATGCGTCAATCATGCACTGCCAGACTTCAAATTAGCGACGCGTTGCGACGTTCGCTGACAATGATATCAAACTTTCTACAGATTCCCTTTATTGTGTTATTCCCCAAGACCACTTTATCAAGCAAAGATTTGGCAACGTTGATAGATCTTGATACGTTTATATTTTGTATTTGAATTCAGGAACATGACCAACTAGCTCAAATTTTTTAAAGCATAGCTCCAAAATGGAAACTAAAAGGTTTGCTAGTCAACTGTTTTGTAGACTGTTCGGCACTTAATCTGATCAGAATAGAGCTGGATACCCTACTGTCACCGATAAGCATCTTCGCCCTCTCTTGTACGCGATCGAGTAACTCCAAAATAGACTTCGAAGCACCGGCCCACACATGAGAGTTGTATTCCATTTTAGGTCGGATATAAGTGGTGTAAATAGTAAGGAGATCAGATGGAGTGAAGTATTTCTTACACCGTTTTAGAAAACCACGGCACTTGAATGCTTCTTTCGACACTCGAAAAATGTGTTTTGTCCAGCGGACATCGCACTGAATACTCATGCCTAGAACATCAAGAGCTTCTGATTCCTTAATATTTACACCACCCATAAAAACAGATGGAGCAACATGATCTGTTGTGCGTTTGTGGGTTAACATACAACATTGAGTCTTCCGCGCATTAAAATCGACTCTATTCACACAACCCCATTCAGAGATTGTCACAAGATCTTGGTTGAGCGTATCATTCATATTTTGCCTCATTGCCCCAATCTCCGACAGGCTTGGTCTATAATTTTTTTTTTTTTTTAATATATTTATTTTATTTATTTTATTTATTTTATTTATTTTATTTATTTTATTTATTTTATTTATTTTATTTATTTTATTTATTTTATTTATTTTATTTATTTTATTTATTTTATTTATTTTATTTATTTTATTTATTTTATTTATTTTATTTATTTTATTTATTTTATTTATTTTATTTATTTTATTTATTTTATTTATTTTATTTATTTTATTTATTTTATTTATTTTATTTATTTTATTTATTTTATTTATTTTATTTATTTTATTTATTTTATTTATTTTATTTATTTTATTTATTTTATTTATTTTATTTATTTTATTTATTTTATTTATTTTATTTATTTTATTTATTTTATTTATTTTATTTATTTTATTTATTTTATTTATTTTATTTATTTTATTTATTTTATTTATTTTATTTATTTTATTTATTTTATTTATTTTATTTATTTTATTTATTTTATTTATTTTATTTATTTTATTTATTTTATTTATTTTATTTATTTTATTTATTTTATTTATTTTATTTATTTTATTTATTTTATTTATTTTATTTATTTTATTTATTTTATTTATTTTATTTATTTTATTTATTTTATTTATTTTATTTATTTTATTTATTTTATTTATTTTATTTATTTTATTTATTTTATTTATTTTATTTATTTTATTTATTTTATTTATTTTATTTATTTTATTTATTTTATTTATTTTATTTATTTTATTTATTTTATTTATTTTATTTATTTTATTTATTTTATTTATTTTATTTATTTTATTTATTTTATTTATTTTATTTATTTTATTTATTTTATTTATTTTATTTATTTTATTTATTTTATTTATTTTATTTATTTTATTTATTTTATTTATTTTATTTATTTTATTTATTTTATTTATTTTATTTATTTTATTTATTTTATTTATTTTATTTATTTTATTTATTTTATTTATTTTATTTATTTTATTTATTTTATTTATTTTATTTATTTTATTTATTTTATTTATTTTATTTATTTTATTTATTTTATTTATTTTATTTATTTTATTTATTTTATTTATTTTATTTATTTTATTTATTTTATTTATTTTATTTATTTTATTTATTTTATTTATTTTATTTATTTTATTTATTTTATTTATTTTATTTATTTTATTTATTTTATTTATTTTATTTATTTTATTTATTTTATTTATTTTATTTATTTTATTTATTTTATTTATTTTATTTATTTTATTTATTTTATTTATTTTATTTATTTTATTTATTTTATTTATTTTATTTATTTTATTTATTTTATTTATTTTATTTAT